>NC_086448.1:1887072-1937072 GCF_028390025.1 Pseudophryne corroboree | reverse complement strand
GTATCTATCTATCTCATATCTCTATCTATCTATCTATCTATCTATCTATCTATCTATCTTATCTATTGTATCTATCTGTCTATCTACAGTATCTATCTGTCTATCTTATCTATCTATCTACAGTATCTATCTATTTCATTTTTATCTATCTATTGTATCTGTCTGTCTATCCTTACTGACTAATTGCTATTACTATCTATCTATCTATCTATCTATCTATCTATCTATCTATCTATCTATCTATCTTTCTTATCTATTTATTTATTTATTGCCAGTTATTTATATAGCACACACATATTCCGCAGCGCTGTACAGAGAATATTTGCCCATTCACATCAGTCCCTGCTCCAGTGGAGCTTACAATCTATATTCCCTACCACATGTACACACACACACACACACACACACACACACACACACACACACACACACACACACACACACACATTCACGCTAGGGTTAATTTTGTTGGGTGCCAATTAATCTACTAGTATATTTTTGGATTGTGGGAGGAAACCGGAGTACCCGGAGGAAACCCACGCAAGTACGGGGAGAACATAAAAACTCCACACAGTTAGGGCCATGGTGGGAATTGAACCCATGACCTCAGTGCTGAGGTCTATCTATCTATCTATCTATCTATCTATCTATCTATCTATCTATCTATCTATCTGTCTGTCTGTCTGTCTGTCTGTCTGTCTATCTATCTATCACATATCAATCTATCTAATATCTATATGTCTATCTCATATCTATCTATCTATCTATCTATCTATCTATCTATCTATCTATCTATCTATCTATCTATCTATCTATCTATCTATCTATCTTATCCGTCTAGGGGGTATTTTGACCAAGTTTTTTTTTTTTTCCAAAGAGTCATCTCAGGAATTTACTAAACCCAAATCTCGGCAGTGTTGGGACTATTCGTATTTGTTTTAACGGCAGAGTTCACAAATACGAATGAATAGACCATCGGTCAAACACGCCTGTTATTTTATACAACTCGGTAATTTACTAAGAATTCGTATTCACAATCACTGCCAGCAATAGCCAAACACTGCCGGGAAATCATAGAATTCGTAAAAAAAAGCAGTTTTAAAATTAGACCTGCTTTTTTTATCCGTATTGATAGGCATGCACGGATCAGTGAGACCCGTTATTCTTATCAGTGGGAAGGGGTGTGAAAGTGTGATAAATTAAAGAAAAAAATTGCGTGGGGTCCCCCCTCCTATGTATAACCAGCCACGGCTCTTTGAGCCAGTCCTGGTTGTAAAAATACAGGGGGGAAAATGACTGGGGTCCCCCCATATTTAATCAACCAGCACCGGGCTCTGCATCTGGTCCTGGTTCAAAAATCCGGGAGACAAAAGACGTAGGGGCCTCCATATTTTTAACACCAGCACCGGGCTTCACTAGCCAGAAAGATAATGCCACAGCCGGGGGACACTTTTATACTGGTCCCTGCGGCCGTGGCAATAAATCACCAACTAGTCACCCCTGGCCGGGGTACCCTGGAGGAGTGGGGACCCCTTAAATCAAGGGGTTTCCCCCTCCAGCCACCCAAGGGCCAGGGGTGAAGCCCGAGGCTGTCCCCCCCCATCCGTGGGCGGTGGATGGGAGGCTGATAGCCATTGTGTAAAAAATGAAACATTGTTTTTTGTAGGAGAACTACAAGTCCCAGCAAGCCTCCCCCGCAAGCTGGTACTTGGAGAACCACAAGTACCAGCATGCGGGGAAATAAGGGGCTCGCTGGTAGCTGTAGTTCTACAAAAAATACCCAAAAAAAACCCTACACAGACACCGTGACAATACAATTTTATTACACACACTTACACAGTCACATACTTACCTACCTCCAATGCTGCGAATCACGTCCTCTTGTCCAGTAGAATCCACGGATTACCTGTAAATAAAATTATACTTACAAACAATCCGGCGTCATTCTGTCCGCTTCTTTCTCATCGTAATCCAGGGACTTGTTAAAAAAAAAAAAACGAAAACCCGATCCTCGCAACTAAAGGGGTTCCATGTTTACACATGGAACCCCTGTCCCCGAATGGTGGGACCCCCGTGACTTCTGTCAGTGAAGGTCCTGCCAGCCAATCAGGGAGCGCCACGTCATGGCTCTCTGCTGATTGGCTGTGCGCTCCTGCACTGACAATCAGGAGGAGCGCACTGGTTACAATGTAGCGTAGCGCAGCTCCATTGTAACCTATGATGGGAACTTTGCGGTCTGCGGTTTCCACAAAGGTAATTGGGGTCACCCACAAGCGGGTGGGCTCGGAATTCGTAGCCTTTTCCTTGCACCCCCAGTTGCGGGAGAATGTGAAGGAGGAGATGTTGACAGGTCACGTTCCGCTTGACTTGACAATTTTCTCACCAGCAGGTCTTTGAACCTCTGCAGACTTGTGTCTGCCGGAAAGAGAGATCCAAGGTAGGTTTTAAACCTAGGATCGAGCACGGTGGCCAAAATGTAGTGCTCTGATTTCAACAGATTGACCACCCGTGAATCCTGGTTAAGCGAATTAAGGGCTCCATCCACAAGTCCCACATGCCTAGCGGAATCGCTCTGTTTTAGCTCCTCCTTCAATGTCTCCAGCTTCTTCTGCAAAAGCCTGATGAGGGGAATGACCTGACTCAGGCTGGCAGTGTCTGAACTGACTTCACGTGTGGCAAGTTCAAAAGGTTGCAGAACCTTGCACAATGTTGAAATCATTCTCCACTGCGCTTGAGACAGGTGCATTCCTCCTCCTTTGCCTATATCGTGGGTAGCTGTATAGGCTTGAATGGCCTTTTGCTGCTCCTCCATCCTCTGAAGCATATAGAGGGTTGAATTCCACCTCGTTACCACCTCTTGCTTCAGATGATGGCAGGGCTGGTTCAGGAGTGTTTGCTGGTGCTCCAGTCTTTGGCATGCGGTGGCTGAATGCCAAAAGTGGCTCGCAATTTTTCGGGCCACCGACAGCATCTCCTATACACCCCTGTCATTTTTCAAAAAATTCTGCACCACCAAATTAATTGTATGTGCAAAGCATGGGACGTGCTGGAATTTGCCCAGATGTAATGCGCGCACAATATTGGTAGCGTTGTCCGATGTCACAAATCCCCAAGAGAGTCCAATTGGGGTAAGCCATTCTGCGATGGTGTCCCTCAGTTTCCGTAAGAGGTTGTCAGCTGTGTGCCTCTTACAGAAAGCGGTGATACAAAACGTAGCCTGCCTAGGAACGAGTTGGCGTTTGCGAGATGCTGCTACTGGTGCCGCCGCTGCTTTTGTTGCTGCGGGAGGCAATACATCTACCCAGTGGGCTGTCACAGTCATGTAGTCCTGAGTCTGCCCTGCTCCACTTGTCCACATGTCCGTCGTTAAGTGGACACTGGGTACAACTGCATTTTATAGGACACTGGTGACTCTTTTTCTTACATCTTTGTACATTCTCGGTATCGCCTGCCTAGAGAAGTGGAACCTAGATGGGATTTGATACCGGGGACACACTATTTCCATCAATTCTCTAAGTTTCACTGAACTAATAGCGGATACCGGACGCACGTCTAACACCAACATAAGTGTCAAGACCTCAGTTATCCGCTTTGCAACAGGATGACTGCTGTCATATTTCATCTTCCTCACAAAGGACTGTTGGACAGTCAATTGCTTACTGGAAGTAGTACAAGTGGTCTTCCGACTTCCCCTCTGGGATGATGATCGACTCCCAGCAGCAACAACAGCAGCGGCAGCATCAGCGGGCGTTACACTCAAGGATCCTCTGGAGGAATCCCAGTTAGGAGAGGACTCCTCAGTCTTGACAGTGACATGGCCTGCAGTGCTACTGACGTTCCTGACAGAGGATGAAGTTGACACTGAGGGATTTCGTAGTGTGGCTTGCAGGAGCTTGGGTACAGGAGGAAGAAGGGATTTAGGTGTCAGTGGACTGCTTAGCTTTTACCCAAAGTTTCACAACTTGACACTGACTTATGATGAATGCGCTGCAGGTGACGTATAAGGGAGGATGTTCCTAGATGGTTAACATCCTTACTCCTACTTATTACAGATTGACAGAGGTGTTGTCCGGATTTGTGGAGAAATAATTCCACAGCGAAGATGTGGAATTTTTGGTATTTTGCCCAGGCATCACAATGGGCTTCTTTATGCCACGCACAACAGGTGTCTCCCCGGGTGCCTGACTTAAACAAACCACCTCACCATCAGAATCCTCCTTGTCAATTTCCTCCCCAGCGCCAGCAACACCCATATCCTCATCCTGGTGTACTTCAACAGTGACATCTTCAATTTGACTGTCAGGAACTGGACAGTGGGTGCTCCTTCCAGCACTTGCAGGGGGCGTGCAAATGGTGTAAGGAGCCACCTCTTCCCGTCCAGTGTTGGGAAGGTCAGGCATCGCAACTGCCGACACACTTGGACTCTCCTTGGGGATTTGTGATACCATCTCAGAATGCACAGTTCTTCTCTGTGCTTTTTCCAGTTTAACTCTTTTCATTTTTCTAGCGGGAGGATGAGGGCTTCCATCGTCATGTGAAGCTGAACCACTAGTCATGAACATAGGCCAGGGTCTCAGCCGTTCCTTGCCACTCCGTGTCGTAAATGGCATATTGGCAAGTTTACATTTCTCCTCAGACCATGTAAATTTCTTTTTTTGGGTCTTTTTACTGAACTTTGGCTTTTTGGATTTTACATGCCCTCTACTATCACAATGGGCATCGGCCTTGGCAGACGACGTTGATTGCATTTCATCGTCTATGCCATGACTAGTGGCAGCAGCTTCAGCACTAGGAGGAAGTGGTTCTTGATCTTTCCATATTTTATCCTCCAAATGTTTGTTCTCCATTATTTTTTCGGAGTTATATAACACAATATGCGGCACAACTGAGCGTACCCCTACACCTCACAGGGTAAACCCTGTAAAAATTATTTGGATTAAATATTAGTAACCCCTTTATTTGGAGTAAATAATATACAGCACAGGACAGCACCACTGAACTTATATGGCAGCACCACTGGACTGGATTTATACGGAATTATACGGCAAGATAACTGGAATTATACGGCAGTATTCTGAGAATTATATGGAAATGTCACAGGAATTATACGGCAATGTCACAGGAATTATACGCCAGTATTCCGAGAATTATATGGCAATGTCACAGGAATTATACGCCAGTATTCCGAGAATTATACGGCAATGTCACAGGAATTATACGCCAGTATTCCGAGAATTATACGGCAGTATCATGGGAATTATACGGCAATGTCACAGGAATTATACGGCAATGTCACAGGAATTATATGCCAGTATCACGGGAATTATACGGCAATGTCACAGGAATTATATGCCAGTATCACGGGAATTATATGGCAATATCACAGGAATTATACGGCAATGTCACAGGAATTATACGTCAGTATTCCGAGAATTATACGGCAATGTCACAGGAATTATACGCCAGTATTCCGAGAATTATACGGCAATGTCACAGGAATTATACGCCAGTATTCCGAGAATTATACGGCAATGTCACAGGAATTATATGCCAGTATTCCGAGAATTATACGGCAATGTCACAGGAATTATACGGCAATGTCACAGGAATTATACGCCAGTATTCCGAGAATTATACGGCAGTGTCACAGGAATTATACGCCAGTATTCCGAGAATTATACGGCAATGTCACAGGAATTATACGCCAGTATTCCGAGAATTATATGGCAATGTCACAGGAATTATACGCCAGTATTCCGAGAATTATACAGCAATGTCACAGGAATTATACGCCAGTATTCCGAGAATTATACGGCAATGTCACAGGAATTATACGCCAGTATTCCGAGAATTATACGGCAATATCACAGGAATTATACGCCAGTATCACGGGAATTATACGCCAGTATCACAGGAATTATACGGCAATGTCACAGGAATTATACGCCAGTATTCCGAGAATTATACGGCAATGTCACAGGAATTATACGCCAGTATTCCGAGAATTATACGGCAATGTCACAGGAATTATACGCCAGTATTCCGAGAATTATACGGCAATGTCACAGGAATTAACCGGCAATGTCACAGGAATTATACGCCAGTATTCCGAGAATTATACGGCAATGTCACAGGAATTATACGCCAGTATCACAGGAATTATACGGCAATGTCACAGGAATTATACGCCAGTATCACGGGAATTATACGGCAATATCACGGGAATTATACGGCAATGTCACAGGAATTATATGCCAGTATCACGGGAATTATACGGCAATATCACAGGAATTATACGGCAATGTCACAGGAATTATACGCCAGTATTCCGAGAATTATACGGCAATGTCACAGGAATTATAGGCCAGTATTATGAGAATTATACGCCAGTATCACGGGAATTATACGGCAATATCACGGGAATTATACGGCAATGTCACAGGAATTATACGCCAGTATTCCGAGAATTATACCGCAATGTCACAGGAATTATAGGCCAGTATTCCGAGAATTATACGCCAGTATCACGGGAATTATACGGCAATATCACAGGAATTATACGGCAATGTCACAGGAATTATACGCCAGTATTCCGAGAATTATACGGCAATGTCACAGGAATTATAGGCCAGTATTCCGAGAATTATACGGCAATGTCACAGGAATTATAGGCCAGTATTCCGAGAATTATACAGCAATGTCACAGGAATTATACGCCAGTATTATGAGAATTATACGCCAGTATCACAGGAATTACATGGCAATATCACGGGAATTATACGGCAATGTCACAGGAATTATATGCGAGTATCACGGGAATTATACGGCAATATCACAGGAATTATACGCCAGTATTCCGAGAATTATACGGCAATGTCACAGGAATTATAGGCCAGTATTCCGAGAATTATACGGCAATGTCACAGGAATTATACGCCAGTATTCCGAGAAATATACGGCAATGTCACAGGAATTATACGCCAGTATCACGGGAATTATACGGCAGTAACACTGGATATATGGCAGCAGAGGACACCACCATTGTGACTGGTCACTGGACTGATGCTGCACAAGACACTACCCCTGGTCTGATGCAAGACAACACAGCACCACTGAAAGGGACTTATACAGCAGCCAGCAGCACTGGGGACATATAGCAGCAGAGGACACCAATACTGTGACTCGCTGGACTGATGCAGCACAATACACTGACTACACTGGACTGGACTGATGCAGCACAATACACTGACTACACTGGACTGGACTGATGCAGCACAATACACTGACTACACTGGACTGGACTGATGCAGCACAATACACTGACTACACTGGACTGGACTGATGCAGCACAATACACTGACTACACTGGACTGGACTGAGCAGCACAATACACTGACTACACTGGACTGGACTGAGCAGCACAATACACTGACTACACTGGACTGGACTGATGCAGCACAATACACTGACTACACTGGACTGGACTGAGCAGCACAATACACTGACTACACTGGACTGGACTGATGCAGCACAATACACTGACTACACTGGACTGGACTGAGCAGCACAATACACTGACTACACTGGACTGTGCTGCGCAGCACAATACACTGACTACACTGGACTGTGCTGAGCAGCACAATACACTGACTACACTGGACTGTGCTGCGCAGCACAATACACTGACTACACTGGACTGTGCTGAGCAGCACAATACACTGACTACACTGGACTGTGCTGCGCAGCACAATACACTGGCTACACTGGACTGGACTGATGCAGCACAATACACTGACTACACTGGACTGGACTGAGCAGCACAATACACTGACTACACTGGACTGGACTGAGCAGCACAATACACTGACTACACTGGACTGGACTGATGCAGCACAATACACTGACTACACTGGACTGGACTGATGCAGCACAATACACTGACTACACTGGACTGGACTGAGCAGCACAATACACTGACTACACTGGACTGGACTGAGCAGCACAATACACTGACTACACTGGACTGGACTGAGCAGCACAATACACTGACTACACTGGACTGGACTGAGCAGCACAATACACTGACTACACTGGACTGGACTGAGCAGCACAATACACTGACTACACTGGACTGGACTGAGCAGCACAATACACTGACTACACTGGACTGGACTGATGCAGCACAATACACTGACTACACTGGACTGGACTGAGTAGCACAATACACTGACTACACTGGACTGGACTGAGCAGCACAATACACTGACTACACTGGACTGGACTGATGCAGCACAACACACTGACTACACTGGACTGGACTGAGCAGCACAATACACTGACTACACTGGACTGGTCTGATGTAGCACAATACACTGACTACACTGGACTGGACTGATGCAGCACAATACACTGACTACACTGGACTGGACTGAGCAGCACAATACACTGACTACACTGGACTGGACTGAGCAGCACAATACACTGACTACACTGGACTGGACTGATGCTGCACAATACACTGACTACACTGGACTGGACTGATGCAGCACAATACACTGACTACACTGGACTGGACTGATGCAGCACAATACACTGACTACACTGGACTGGACTGAGCAGCACAATACACTGACTACACTGGACTGGACTGAGCAGCACAATACACTGACTACACTGGACTGGACTGATGCTGCACAATACACTGACTACACTGGACTGGACTGAGCAGCACAATACACTGACTACACTGGACTGGACTGATGCAGCACAATACACTGACTACATTGGACTGGACTGATGCAGCACAATACACTGACTACACTGGACTGGACTGAGCAGCACAATACACTGACTACACTGGACTGGACTGATGCAGCACAATACACTGACTACACTGGACTGGACTGAGCAGCACAATACGCTGACTACACTGGACTGGACTGATGCTGCACAATACACTGACTACACTGGACTGGACTGAGCAGCACAATACACTGACTACACTGGACTGGACTGATGCAGCACAATACACTGACTACATTGGACTGGACTGATGCAGCACAATACACTGACTACACTGGACTGGACTGAGCAGCACAACACAGCGCAAGACTCGCCACCCCACTTTCCCGCCCCCACACAGACACTGAGGACGGAGACACGTCCTCTCACTACACTCTCTGAGACTGGAGTGAAAATGCCCACGACGCGCGGCTCCTTATATGGAATCCAAACCCCGTGAGAATCCGACAGTGGGATGATGACGTTCTGCCTTGTTCGGGTTTCCGAGTCAGGCAGGAAAATCCGAGCCGGGCTCGGAACTGGACTCGAATGGTGAAGTTCGGTACGGTTTGGTTCTCTGAGAGCCGCACCCGCACATCTCTAATATCTATCTATCACATATCTATCTATCTGTCTGTCTGTCTGTCTGTCTTGTCTATCTATCTGTCTGTCTTGTCTGTCTGTCTGTCTTGTCTTGTCTTGTCTTGTCTGTCTGCCGGATCAACGTTCTTACTGACTATTTGCTATTACTGACTGTGTTTGATATTATGTCACTGTACCTATCTTCCAGGGAAGAATATTGCCCCGGAGGGTAAGGCCAGCCAGATCTCAGTGTATCATGCATATGGAAATGCTCTTAATGCTATTGATGGGAATCGGGACGGAACATACAGCAGGAAATCTTGTATTTTAACAAGAAGTGAGAATATTCCATGGTGGAGAGTAGATCTTCATACGCCGCGGAAGGTCGGAGCTGTGGTTGTCGTTAACAGGAATGATAGTGGCTGGAACCGTCTCTTGGGAGCGGAGGTTCGCGTTGGAAATGAACCACGTAACCAAAACCCAGTGTGAGTATGAACCCACAATCCGGAGTATGAACCCACAATCCGGAGTATGAACCCACAATCCAGTGTATGTGTACCCACAATCCAGAGTATGAACCCACAATCCAGTGTACTGTATGTGTACCCACAATCCAGAGTATGAGCCCACAATCCGGTGTACTGTATGTGTGCCCACAATCCAGGGTATGAACCCACAATCCAGTTTATGTGTACCCACAATTTAGAGTATGAACCCACAATCCAGTGTATGTGTACCCGCAATCCAGAGTATGAACCCACAATCCAGTGTACTGTATGTGTGCCCACAATCCAGAGTATGAACCCACAATCCAGTGTATGTGTACCCGCAATCCAGAGTATGAACCCACAATCCAGTGTACTGTATGTGTACCCACAATCCAGAGTATGAACCCACAATCCAGTGTATGTGTACCCACAATTAAGAGTATGAACCCACAATCCAGTGTATGTGTACCCGCAATCCAGAGTATGAACCCACAATCCAGTGTACTGTATGTGTACCCACAATCCAGAGTATGAACCCACAATCCAGTGTACTGTATGTGTACCCACAATCCAGAGTATGAACCCACAATCCGGTGTACTGTATGTGTGCCCACAATCCAGAGTATGAACCCACAATCCAGTGTATGTGTACCCACAATTAAGAGTATGAACCCACAATCCAGTGTATGTGTACCCGCAATCCAGAGTATGAACCCACAATCCAGTGTACTGTATGTGTACCCACAATCCAGTGTATGTGTACCCGCAATCCAGAGTATGAACCCACAATCCAGTGTACTGTATGTGTACCCACAATCCAGTGTATGTGTACCCGCAATCCAGAGTATGAACCCACAATCCAGTGTACTGTATGTGTACCCACAATCCAGTGTATGTGTACCCGCAATCCAGAGTATGAACCCACAATCCAGTGTACTGTATGTGTACCCACAATCCAGAGTATGAACCCACAATCCAGTGTACTGTATGTGTACCCACAATCCAGAGTATGAACCCACAATCCGGTGTTCTGTATGTGTACCCACAATCCAGTGTACTGTATGTGTACCCACAATCCAGAGTATGAACCCACAATCCAGTGTACTGTATGTGTACCCACAATCCAGTGTATGAACCCACAATCCAGAGTATGAACCCACAATCCAGTGTACTGTATGTGAACCCACAATGCAGTGTACTGTATGTGAACCCACAATCCAGTGTACTGTATGTGTACCCACAATCCAGTGTACTGTATGTGTACCCACAATCCAGTGTATGAACCCACAATCCAGTGTACTGTATGTGTACCCACAATCCAGAGTATGAACCCACAATCCAGTGTACTGTATGTGTACCCACAATCCAGAGTATGAACCCACAATCCGGTGTTCTGTATGTGTACCCACAATCCAGTGTACTGTATGTGTACCCACAATCCAGAGTATGAACCCACAATCCAGTGTACTGTATGTGTACCCACAATCCAGTGTATGAACCCACAATCCAGAGTATGAACCCACAATCCAGTGTACTGTATGTGAACCCACAATGCAGTGTACTGTATGTGAACCCACAATCCAGTGTACTGTATGTGTACCCACAATCCAGTGTACTGTATGTGTACCCACAATCCAGTGTATGAACCCACAATCCAGTGTACTGTATGTGTACCCACAATCCAGAGTATGAACCCACAATCCGGTGTTCTGTATGTGTACCCACAATCCAGAGTATGAACCCACAATCCAGTGTACTGTATGTGAACCCACAATGCAGTGTACTGTATGTGAACCCACAATCCAGTGTACTGTATGTGTACCCACAATCCAGTGTACTGTATGTGTACCCACAATCCAGTGTATGAACCCACAATCCAGTGTACTGTATGTGTACCCACAATCCAGAGTATGAACCCACAATCCAGTGTACTGTATGTGAACCCACAATCCAGTGTACTGTATGTGAACCCACAATCCAGTGTACTGTATGTGTACCCACAATCCAGTGTACTGTATGTGAACCCACAATCCAGTGTACTGTATGTGTACCCACAATCCAGTGTACTGTATGTGTACCCACAATCCAGTGTATGTACCCACACTCCAGTGTATGAACCCACAATCCAGAGTATGAACCCACAATCCAGTGTACTGTATGTGTACCCACAATCCAGTGTATGAACCCACAATCCAGAGTATAAACCCTGTGAGAATACCGGGTTCAAAATCACTCAGTCACGGTGGTAAATGAAAAACCAACCAGGGTTTATTGACAGAATAGGTTATAACACAGTTCAGCGCACTTCTGTAATCCAATTCCACATGACAATTCCCACCACAATCTCCTAACAGAACATTATTTCTTAGTCAAGGAGCATAGAATCTCTTCCAGCAACACAGAGTCCCAGATAAATCCAAGATAATGGATTCCACAGCAGATCCCTGGCAGAACATCACTTCTTAGCCTAGGGAAAAAGAATCTCTCTTCAGCTCTCTGGGTAGCTCTACTTATACCTCCAGAGCTTCATATTGCTGGGGTGTGTGTGACCTCTGTGTCTTAGGATCTTACAGCATTGGAATACAATACATATTCTAATCAAGGTGATTAAATCAGTCATAGAGCCACCCTGTCTGGTCAGCTCACTTTTGGACAATAGGGAGTAAACAAACATGGACAATGGTACCTTATATGACTCACCCTCTGGGGGTCCACTGCGGTGTATGAAAACAATAGGAAACTAGGTCTAACATAAATACATTATCTAAAGGGTAACATATAACATAACACAATTGCATATATAAACAATATTAAGGTTGATTTAAACAGTATTGAATGAGCAACAATGGACATGTTATGGAGAATGAACAAACAGACAAAATGGGGACTCTTGCCTGCCGTAATGTGTGAAATGGGGACACTTGCCTGCCTAATGTGTAAAATGGGGACTCTTGCCTGCCGTAACGTGGAAATTGGGGACTCTTGCCTGCTGTAATATGTATAATGGGGATTCTTGCCTGCTGTAATGTGTACAATGGGGACTCTTGCCTGCCTAATGTGTGAAATGGGGACTCTTGCCTGCTGTATTGTGTAAAATGGAGACTCTTGCCTGCTGTGATGTGTATTTTTAAATCTCGCACTGGGAGCCAAATTGTCTAGGCTAGAAGCTGCCCTGATTCCATGGTAACATGTGCTCAGTCATACACTTTGTGTGCAGAGACAGGGCAGCCATCAGGGGGGGACTATGAGAACTGGTGTCCCGGGCCCATACAGAGAGGGGGCCCACCCCTACCTCTATGTACCGCCACCTGTAGGGTTATTATATAATGATTTCATGGTAACATGTGCTCAGTCATACACATTGTGTGCAGAGACAGGGCAGCCATCAGGGGGGACTATGAGGACTGGTGTCCCGGGCCCATACAGAGAGGGGGCCCACCCCTACCTCTATGTACCGCCACCTGTAGGGTTATTATATAATGATTTCATGGTAACATGTGCTCAGTCATACACATTGTGTGCAGAGACAGGGCAGCCATCAGGGGGGACTATGAGGACTGGTGTCCCGGGCCCATACAGAGAGGGGGCCCACCCCTACCTCTATGTACCGCCACCTGTAGGGTTATTATATAATGATTCCATGGTAACATGTGCTCAGTCATACACATTGTGTGCAGAGACAGGGCAGCCATCAGGGGGGGACTATGAGGACTGGTGTCCCGGGCCCATACAGAGAGGGGGCCCACCCCTACCTCTATGTACCGCCACCTGTAGGGTTATTATATAATGATTCCATGGTAACATGTGAAGAGCTCAGTCATACACAATGGGGTATATTTACTAAGCTCCCGATTTTGACCGAGATGCCGTTTTTTCATCAAAGTGTCATCTCGGTAATTTACTAAGCACTAATCACGGCAGTGATGAGGGCATTCGTAATTTTTTGCAAGGTCAGGTAAAAAATTACGAATGAATACACCATCGGTCAAAACGCGGCTGTTTAAGTATGAATCTCGGTCATTTACTAAGAAGTGCAAAGCAAAAAAACACAAAACACTGCCGTGAAAAATTACAACTCGTAAAAAAGTCCTAAAAAAAAACAGACCTGCTTTTTTTATCCGTGATTTGAGATGCATGCAGGGATCCATGAGATCCGTGCATGTATATCAGTGGGAAGGGGTGTGAAAGTGCTTATTTTTTCTAAAAAAATTGCGTGGGGTCCCCCCTCCTAAGCATAACCAGCCTCGGGCTCTTTGAGCCGATCCTGGTTGCAGAAATATGGGAAAAAAAATGACAGGGGTTCCCCCATATTTAAGCAACCAGCATCGGGCTCTGCGCCTGGTCCTGGTCCCAAAAATACGGGGGACAAAAAGAGTAGGGGTCCCCCGTATTTTTAAAACCAGCACCGGGCTCCACTAGCTGGACAGATAATGCCACAGCCGGGGGTCACTTTTATATAGTGCCCTGCGGCCGTGGCATCAAAAATCCAACTAGTCACCCCTGGCCGGGGTACCCTGGGGGAGTGGGGACCCCTTCAATCAAGGGGTCCCCCCCCCCAGCCACCCAAGGGCCAGGGGTGAAGCCCGAGGCTGTCCCCCCCCATCCAATGGGCTGCGGATGGGAGGGCTGATAGCCTTTGTTGTAAAATAAAAGATATTGTTTTTAGTAGCAGTACTACAAGTCCCAGCAAGCCTCCCCCGCATGCTGGTACTTGGAGAACCACAAGTACCAGCATGCGGCGGAAAAACGGGCCCGCTGGTACCTGTAGTACTACCACTAAAAAAATACCCAAAAAAAGACAAGACACACACACCGTGAAAGTATAATTTTATTACATACATGCACACATACATACATACTTACCTTAAGTTCCCACGCAGGTCGGTCCTCTTCTCCAGTAGAATCCAAGGGGTACCTGTTGAAGAAATTATACTCACGAGATCCAGGGGTCCAGGCTCCTCGGGAAATCCAGGGGTAATCCACGTACTTGCATAAAATAAGAAAACGGAAAGCCGAGCCACGAACTGAAAGGGGCCCCATGTTTTCACATGGGACTCCTTTCCCCGAATGCAAGAAACCCACTTTGGCTGAAGAAACCCACTTAGCCAGAAGGCAATCAGGGAGCGCCACGTTGTAGCACTCTCCTGATCAGCTGTGTGGTCCTGTCCTCACTGACAGGCAGCACGCGGCAGTGTTACAATGTAGCGCCTATGCGCTACATTGTAACCAATGATGGGAACTTTCAGCTCAGCGGTGACGTCACTTTAGGTCAACCGCAGGGCAGAAAGTTCCCATCATTGGTTACAATGTAGCGCATAGGCGCTACATTGTAACACTGCCGTGTGCTGCCTGTCAGTGAGGACAGGACCACACAGCTGATCAGGAGAGTGCTACAACGTGGCGCTCCCTGATTGGCTGAAGAAACCCACTTAGACAGAAGGCAAAGTGGGTTTCTGGCATTCGTGGAAAGGAGTCCCATGTGAAAACATGGGTCCCCTTTCAGTTCGTGGCTCGGCTTTCCGTTTTCTTATTTTATGCAAGTACGTGGATTACCCCTGGATTTCCCGAGGAGCCTGGACCCCTGGATCTCGTGAGTATAATTTCTTCAACAGGTACCCCTTGGATTCTACTGGAGAAGAGGACCGACCTGCGTGGGAACTTAAGGTAAGTATGTATGTATGTGTGTATGTATGTAATAAAATTATACTTTCACGGTGTGTGTGTCTTGTCTTTTTTTGGGTATTTTTTTAGTAGTAGTACTACAGGTACCAGCGGGCCCGTTTTTCCGTCGCATGCTGGTACTTGTGGTTCTCCAAGTACCAGCATGCGGGGGAGGCTTGCTGGGACTTGTAGTACTGCTACTAAAAACAATATCTTTTCTTTTACAACAAAGGCTATCAGCCCTCCCATCCGCAGCCCATTGGATGGGGGGGGACAGCCTCGGGCTTCACCCCTGGCCCTTGGGTGTCTGGGGGGGGGGACCCCTTGATTGAAGGGGTCCCCACTCCCCCAGGGTACCCCGGCCAGGGGTGACTAGTTGGATTTTTGATGCCACGGCCGCAGGGCACTATATAAAAGTGACCCCCGGCTGTGGCATTATCTGTCCAGCTAGTGGAGCCCGGTGCTGGTTTTAAAAATACGGGGGACCCCTACTCTTTTTGTCCCCCGTATTTTTGGGACCAGGACCAGGCGCAGAGCCCGATGCTGGTTGCTTAAATATGGGGGAACCCCTGTCATTTTTTTCCCCATATTTCTGCAACCAGGATCGGCTCAAAGAGCCCGAGGCTGGTTATGCTTAGGAGGGGGAACCCCACGCAATTTTTTTTATTATTTTACAGTGTTTAATTAAAAAAAAAAAAAAAAACCCCAGCACGGATCACACAGATCCGGCCGAGATTGATTGTAAAAAAAGTCGGCAGTGTTTTGCTAATCACTGCCGTAAAAATAGGTAAAAAACCACGAATGACATCGACATCGGAAGAAAAGAAAAACCCGAATACGACAGCTTAGTAAATCCATCGTAATCAATTCAAAAAGTTGCAGTTTTACACTGTCGATGTCAGTCGTGATTGAACTTGAACATGATTCTGAAAATTACGAATCTTAGTAAATAAACCCCAATGTCTGGTTTCTCACCGCACTTTCTCTGTCCTCAGGTGCGGAACTATATCTGAGGTGGAACCTGGGTCGGTCACCACATTGTGCTGCGATGGAATGGTCGGCCGCTATGTCAGTGTGGTCATCCCTGACCGGGACGATATATTAAATTTGTGTGAGGTGGAGATCTATCCGGAGGGGACCCAGAAGCCTTGTGTGTAACTACTGGAGATCGCACAATAAATCACTAGATGATAACTACAAATGTAACAAACGCTGTAAAGTAATCCGCAAAGTATAAAATGATTCCATGTTTCTTCCATTCATCCGGCAGTATCTGAATCGCGCAGTAAATTAATCATCTGTATGCCACGTGCAATAGCCATTAAATGATTTATAGTCAGCAGTCCACGTATCACTTCCATCTGCCCGTCTAACACCTGATGTGTCTGCTACATCTGACCAGGGGGGCACCATGACAGGGGAAGAGGGTATTTACCTGCTCATGGAAGAGTGGGCGTGGCCTCACAACAAGAGTGTGGCTTCAAAAGGAATGCCACATCAGTATGACAGGGAGAGGGGGATGCCTTGGACAGGCAGAGGGTGACAAGAAAGGGTGATAGGAAAAGGCAGTGGATATCATGGAGAAGGTGATGGGGAGAGGCAGTGGGTGACAGGGAGGCAGTGGGTGACAGGAAAGGGTGATGGGAAAAGGCAGTGGATATCATAGAGAAGGTGACAGGGAGGCAGTTGGTGACAGGAAAAAGCAGAGGGTGATGTCTTAGGGTGGCGGTGGGTGATGGAGAGATAGTGATGCAGGGGAGAGGTAGAGGATGAGGCAATGGGTGACAGGGAAGGGTGTTGGGGAGAGGCAGTGGTTGACAAGGTGGGGCAGTGGGTGACGGTGGAGATAGTGGGCGATGGAGAGGCAGTGGGTGATGCTATGTAAGGGAGAGAAAGTGACATAGAGAGAGATGGTGATAGAGAAAAAGATGGAGAGGGAGGAGGATAGAGAGCGGATCAGCTGATACACATGCAGTGCCCACACAGAGCAGTGATACACATGCAGTGTCCACACAGAGCAGCGATACACATGCAGTGCCCACACAGAGCAGCGATACACATGCACTGCCCACACAGAGCAGTGATACACATGCAGTGCCCACACAGAGCAGTGATACACATGCAGTGCCCACACAGAGCAGCGATACACATGCACTGCCCACACAGAGCAGTGATACACATGCAGTGCCCACACAGAGCAGTGATACACATGCAGTGCCCACACAGAGCAGTGATACACATGCAGTGCCCACACAGAGCAGTGATACACATGCAGTGCCCACACAGAGCAGTGATACACATGCAGTGCCCACACAGAGCAGTGATACACATGCAGTGCCCACACAGAGCAGTGATACACATGCAGTGCCCACACAGAGCAGTGATACACATGCAGTGCCCACACAGAGCAGTGATACACATGCAGTGTCCACACAGAGCAGCGATACACATGCAGTGCCCACACAGAGCAGCGATACACATGCACTGCCCACACAGAGCAGTGATACACATGCAGTGCCCACACAGAGCAGTGATACACATGCAGTGCCCACACAGAGCAGTGATACACATGCAGTGCCCACACAGAGCAGTGATACACATGCAGTGCCCACACAGAGCAGTGATACACATGCAGTGCCCACACAGAGCAGCGATACACATGCAGTGCCCACACAGAGCAATGATACACATGCAGTGCCCACACAGAGCAGTGATACACATGCAGTGCCCACACAGAGCAGCGATACACATGCAGTGCCCACACAGAGCAGCGATACACATGCAGTGCCCACACAGAGCAGCGATACACATGCAGTGCCCACACAGAGCAGCGATACACATGCAGTGCCCACAGAGAGCAGCGATACACATGCAGTGCCCACACAGAGCAGTGATACACATGCAGTGCCCACACAGAGCAGTAATACACATGCAGTGCCCACACAGAGCAGTGATACACATGCAGTGCCCACAGAGAGCAGCGATACACATGCAGTGCCCACACAGAGCAGTGATACACATGCAGTGCCCACACAGAGCAGTGATACACATGCACTGCCCACACAGAGCAGTGATACACATGCAGTGCCCACACAGAGCAGTGATACACATGCAGTGCCCACACAGAGCAGTGATACACATGCAGTGCCCACACAGAGCAGTGATACACATGCAGTGCCCACACAGAGCAGTGATACACATGCAGTGCCCACACAGAGCAGCGATACACATGCAGTGCCCACACAGAGCAATGATACACATGCAGTGCCCACACAGAGCAGTGATACACATGCAGTGCCCACACAGAGCAGTGATACACATGCAGTGCCCACACAGAGCAGTGATACACATGCAGTGCCCACACAGAGCAGTAATACACATGCAGTGCCCACACAGAGCAGTGATACACATGCAGTGCCCACACAGAGCAGCGATACACATGCAGTGCCCACACAGAGCAATGATACACATGCAGTGCCCACACAGAGCAGTGATACACATGCAGTGCCCACACAGAGCAGTGATACACATGCAGTGCCCACACAGAGCAGTGATACACATGCAGTGCCCACACAGAGCAGTGATACACATGCAGTGCCCACACAGAGCAGTGATACACATGCAGTGCCCATACACAGAAGTAGATGATTCATGCACTAGGGTGTGATACCTTTTAAAGGTGTTTCGTATGCCGGTGGTCATCCTGATGGAGAAGATCCCAACAGGGTCAGGTAAATATACTGACCTTCCCCACCAACACCCTAACCCTCCCTGCAGCCTAACCCTAACCATGCGGCTGAAACCTAAGAATCCCTGGTACACTTATGTTGGAGTTCCAGCGCCAGTATTTTGGGGGTGGTCTTCAGGTTGCTGGCTGTTGGGATCCCGGCACACAGAATACCGGCACCGGAATACCGACAGCCGGCATACCGACACTTTATCTCCCTCTTGGGGGTCCACGACCCCCCTGGAGGGAGAATAGATAGCGTAGCGCGCCACCGTGCCCGCAGTGTTGCAAGTGCAGCGAGCTCGCAAGAGGCTCATTTGCGATCGCCACGCTGTCGGTATGCTGGCGGTTGGGCTTCCGGCACTGGAATACTGGTCGCCGGGAGCCCGGCCGCCGGCATACCTTATTACACCCGTATTTTGGCCACATGTCAGGATTCCAGCGCTGGGATTTCGACTGCCAACCGACAGCATGCTGACTGTATCCCATGCACAATAAAAGATGCATGCCCCTTTACATACCACTCCTATGCCTTTCTACATGCCTCCTCTGTGCCCCTTTACATACCACTACTATGCCTCTCTACATGCCTCCCCAGTGCCTCTCTACATGCCTCCCTTGTGCCTCTCTACATGCCTCCCTGTGCCTCTGTACATGCCTCCCTTGTGCCTCTCTACATGCCTCCCTGTGCCTCTCTACATGCCTCCCCTGTGCCTCTCTACATGCCTCCCCCGTGCCTCTCTACATGCCTCCCTTGTGCCTCTCTACATGCCTCCCCTGTACCTCTCTACATGCCTCCCCTGTGCCTCTCTACATGCCTCCACTGTGCCTCTCTACATGCCTCCTTGTGCCTCTCTACATGCCTCCCCTGTACCTCTCTACATGCCTCCCATGTGCCTCTCTACATGCCTCCCCTGTGCCTCTCTACATGCCTCCCTTGTGCCTCTCTACATGCCTCCCCTTTACCTCTCTACATGCCTCCCCTGTGCCTCTCTACATGCCTCCCCTGTGCCTCTCTACATGCCTCCCTTGTGCCTCTCTACATGCCTCCCTTGTGCATCTCTACATGCCTCCCTTGTGCCTCTCTACATGCCTCCCCTGTGCCTCTCTACATGCCTCCCCTGTGCCTCTCTACATGCCTCCCTTGTGCCTCTCTACATGCCTCCCCTGTATCTCTCTACATGCCTCCCTGTGCCTCTCTACATGCCTCCCTTGTGCCTCTCTACATGCCTCCCCTGTACCTCTCTACATGCCTCCCCTGTACCTCTCTACATGCCTCCCTTGTACCTCTCTACATGCCTCCCCTGTACCGCTCTACATGCCTCCCTTGTGCCTCTCTAACATGCCTCCCCTGTACCTCTCTACATGCCTCCCTTGTGCCTCTCTACATGCCTCCCCTGTTTCTCTCTACATGCCTCCCTGTGCCTCTCTACATGCCTCCCCTGTACCTCTATACATGCCTCCCTTGTGCCTCTCTACATGCCTCCCCTGTTTCTCTCTACATGCCTCCCTGTGCCTCTCTACATGCCACCCCTGTGCCTCTCTCCATGCCTCCCTTGTGCCTCTCTACATGCCTCCCTTGTGCCTCTCTACATGCCTCCCCTGTGCCTCTCTACATGCCTCCCTTGTGCCTCTCTACATGCCTCCCCTGTGCCTCTCTACATGCCTCCCTTGTGCCTCTCTACATGCCTCCCCTGTACCTCTCTACATGCCTCCCCTGTACCTCTCTACATGCCTCCCCTGTACCTCTCTACATGCCTCCCTTGTGCCTCTCTACATGCCTCCCCTGTACCGCTCTACATGCCTCCCTTGTGCCTCTCTACATGCCTCCCCTGTGCCTCTCTACATGCCTCCCCTGTGCCTCTCTACATGCCTCCCCATGCCTCTCTACATGCCTCCCCTGTGCCTCTCTACATGCCTCCCCTGTACCTCTCTACATGCCTCCCCTGTGCCTCTCTACATGCCTCCCTTGTGCCTCTCTACATGCCTCCCCTGTGCCTCTCTACATGCCTCCCTTGTGCCTCTCTATATGCCTCCCCTTTACCTCTCTACATGCCTCCCTTGTGCCTCTCTACATGCCTCCCCTGTGCCTCTCTACATGCCTCCCCTGTGCCTCTCTACATGCCTCTCTACATGCCTCCCCTGTACCTCTCTACATGCCTCCCCTGTGCCTCTCTACATGCCTCCCTTGTGCCTCTCTACATGCCTCCCCTGTGCCTCTCTACATGCCTCCCTTGTGCCTCTCTACATGCCTCCCCTTTACCTCTCTACATGCCTCCCCTGTGCCTCTCTACATGCCTCCCCTGTGCCTCTCTACATGCCTCCCTTGTGCCTCTCTACATGCCTCCCCTGTACCTCTCTACATGCCTCCCTTGTGCCTCTCTACATGCCTCCCTTGTGCCTCTCTACATGCCTCCCTGTGCCTCTCTACATGCCTCCCTTGTACCTCTCTACATGCCTCCCCTGTGCCTCTCTACATGCCTCCCTTGTGCCTCTCTACATGCCTCCCCTTTTACCTTTCTACATGCCTCCCCTGTGCCTCTCTACATGCCTCCCCTGTGCCTCTCTACATGCCTCCCCTGTGCCTCTCTACATACCTCCCCTGTACCTCTCTACATGCCTCCCTTGTGCCTCTCTACATGCCTCCCTTGTGCCTCTCTACATGCCTCCCTGTGCCTCTCTACATGCCTCCCTTGTACCTCTCTACATGCCTCCCCTGTGCCTCTCTACATGCCTCCCTTGTGCCTCTCTACATGCCTCCCCTTTGCCTCTCTACATGCCTCCCCTGTGCCTCTCTACATGCCTCCCCTGTGCCTCTCTACATGCCTCCCTTGTGCCTCTCTACATGCCTCCCCTGTACCTCTCTACATGCCTCCCTTGTGCCTCTCTACATGCCTCCCTGTGCCTCTCTACATGCCTCCCTTGTACCTCTCTACATGCCTCCCTTGTGCCTCTCTACATGCCTCCCCTGTGCCTCTCTACATGCCTCCCCTGTGCCTCTCTACATGCCTCCCCTGTGCCCCTTTACATACCACTCCTATGCCTCTCTACATGCCTCCCCTGTGCCTCTCTACATGCCTCCCCTGTGCCTCTCTACATGCCTCCCTGTGCCTCTCTACATGCCTCCCTTGTGCCTCTCTACATGCCTCCCTTGTGCCTCTCTACATGCCTCCCCTGTACCTCTCTACATGCCTCCCTTGTGCCTCTCTACATGCCTCCCCTGTGCCTCTCTACATGCCTCCCCTGTACCTCTCTACATGCCTCCCCTGTGCCTCTCTACATGCCTCCCTTGTGCCTCCACCATGGATTATAAAACAGAGGTACATTACACTAGTTCTATTATCTCTCCACAACCTTTGGGCCTTATTCAGAGTGGATGCAGCCGCTGTGGTCGCATGCACCGGGTCTGCGCGTGCGCACTGGTGATGGTGCAGGGGCGCAACACTTCACCATGCTGCCGTATCCCTAAAGGATGTGACGCAAGATGATTGACAGTGGCGGGTGTTGGGTGGGCGGGGACAAAATGGTACAAAACACCTTTATTACATACACACTAGTTACACCTGTCACCACATTATGCCGATGGTTCTGCAGCTGAGCGATTATCGGTGCAATGATTGATTTGCGATTACGCTCATTCAGTTTGACAATTTAAAACTGGATTTTCCCACTAACAGGATCCATCATGACTCTGATACCAAAATATGGTAGTATTCAACTCGTATGTTGTGTCAATGTACAGACTCTGCTCCATGCGCTACAAGGTGCGTTACACACAACGCGTGAGTGCTGTGTGACTTCTGCTGAGTACAATGATATGCAGCATGCCTGTATTCTGTGTGTGCCTGCGTCTGTATCTGCAAACACAATGCTCTGCTACAGTGTTTTCCTGGAACGTGGCATTTCAGATGCAGATACAGCTGCAATTACACACAGAGTATAGGCATGCTGCATATCATTGTACTCCGCAGAAGCTGCTCGTGCGTCCCATTACATTACATCTGAGACACATATCCACGGAAAAAAAACACAAAAAAGATGCTCAGGAATTCCAAGTACCGCCACGGCCCGGCCCGGCCTGAAGGGCTGTTTAGCGTGACTGAAGTAAGAATGTGAGAGGACACATCTGTATGTTCTGTATGAAGAAGGTTCTTGCATCCTGGTTGACTAGTTACAAGACTATAATTAATTAGCCAGGGTCACCGGCCATTTGGTGTAAGGAACGGTACGTGTGCTCGTCACAGCAGGGGTTGGGTGTAAATAACACTTTCCTCCTCACAGGTCCCCTTTCAAGGGACAGGACAAGTTCTTCTGAAGACCAAGGTGGTAGTGCTGATAAGGGATTGCCTGCTAGGGCTAAGCTGGTCACATCATGGGCACTTCTGACAGATCTTCAGCTTCAAACAGAATGAAGCAAGTCATGACATGCCCCTGCTGGTCTGGCAGGGAAACCCCAGGGGTTATGAGCACCCAAAGGACCTGCAGATACCTAAGAACAAACAATCATTTCTGTTTTAAAAGAGTTAAAAGATCACCAATGGCCAAGCGTCAGGACTGGAGAGAAATCGAAGTTAACAAAAATAGCAATTAATGAATCAATATAACGGATTATCTGGAAAATAAATTTCTAGGTTCTAATATATCATTTTAAAATTCACAGAAAAGATATAATAAATTTGTATACACCCACACAGCATATATAAATATAGTCATATACTGTATACTGCTGCTGGATTCTATAATAAGCCGGGACTATCGCTGAAAGGAAATACACAGTTCAGTCTCCATTAGATATAGGGCGCAGGTCATCAGAGCTGGCGTTGTACCACAAGAAGAGTCCTGTCCTTATATCCGCAGCTACAAAGAGGAACAAATCTCACTAGATATACAGGGCGGGATGTACTTAAGGGAAAATGTGTTAAAACCCCCATTTTCGGGGGGTTTTATAACATTTTCATATGTACTATTACCCGACCGCCGCGTTTTCGCCCATGAGGGTATTGCCATCTCTGGATGGCGATACACTATAGAAGCCTATGGGCTTCTTTTTGTTGGTTGCCGCAACCCGCCGCTCCCTGCCACAGATGCCGACCCCCCTTTCCCCCCGGCATACCTTCCTCCAGGAAGCCTGGACCCGGAAGGTAATCTCCTCCTCCCCCTAGCAACACTGCCGGAGGTCCTCCAAGATGCAGGGGGGAGGAGGAGGTGCTGGGGACAGCCTGATGCCTTGTTCCCGACAGGGGAGCAGGTGAAGAGACCAGGGAGGTGACGGAGACCCCCGCACACCACCTCACAGGTATCGCGGGGGGCCTCCATCACCGCATTGCGATATTGATCACAGACGTTAGTACATCCCACCCACAGTGTCCTGACAGTTTCCGGCCACAAGAAATGGAGGTTCTGCAGGTTTCTTGGTGGTAGACCTCTTGAATACAGTCCAGAGATTGGTCCAAGCACTTCAGTGGTAGCATTCAATGCTGATCAGCGAAATACTGACGCGTTTCACTGTATTATACAGGTGAGGTGTCAGGGAAATGGGGAAATTGGAGACCTACTGCACTGGTATTATTTCCAGAATTATACCACCAACCCCATATCACATTCTCCACAATCACATCAACGTTGGAGGAGCTGCCAATACACAAGATCATATACAGAAAGGAGAGAGGTAAAGAGGAATTGGACTGGCAGTGGCGCACTAATGTGTATACATTATACTCTTCTACAATATAACCTTCAGTTCATTCTCTTATAAGGCCGAACTGGGAAATATTAAAAACTGAAACAAGTGACAAGACAAAGTGTAACATATAATATATTACAGGGCCGTAACTACGTGTGTGCCAAGTGGGCTTGGCACACAGCGCAGTTGCCCTGAGGGCGCACGGCCAGCGGCATGTAATGAGTCAAATTGACTCATTACATGCCGCCTCTGCTGTGTGCTGTGTGCGCCGTGCTGTGGAGGGAGAAGAGACCAGCGCCGGGCAGCGGAGAGGGAGGAGGAGGGAGGGGGAGCAGGGAGCCGCAGCAGCGCTATGTCATTGGTAGTAAGCGCCGCTGCAGCATCCCCCTCTCCTTCTGTATTGGCTGCCCGGCGCTGCTGTGGATGCTGGGATGCGGTTCCTCCATCCCAGCATCCATAGCAGCGCCGGGCAGCCAATACGGAAGGAGAGGGGGATGCTGCAGCGGCGCTTACTACCAATGACATAGCGCTGCTGCGGCTCCCTGCTCCCCCTCCCTCCTCCGCTGCCTGCACCGAGGGACCTGAACGAGGAGCCTGACTGCCAGCGGGGAGATGGTAAGTATATCTCTCTTTCTCTCTCTCTCTCTCAGGGGGTCACCGTCTGCCGCAATGTGTAAAAAGGGGGACTGGCTGCCGCAATGTGTAAAAAGGGGGCCTGGCTGCCGCAATGTGTAAAAAGGGGGACTGGCTGCTGCAATGTGTAAAAAGGGGGACTGGCTGCCGCAATGTGTAAAAAGGGGGACTGGCTGCCGCAATGTGTAAAAAGGGGGACTGGCTGCCGTAATGTGTAAAAAGGGGGCCTAGCTGCCGCAATGTGTAAAAAGGGGGACTGGCTGCCGCAATGTGTAAAAAGGGGGACTGGCTGCCGTAATGTGTAAAAAGGGGGCCTAGCTGCCGCAATGTGTAAAAAGGGGTCCTGGCTGCCGCAATGTGTAAAAAGGGGGCCTGGCTGCCGCAATGTGTAAAAAGGGGGACTGGCTGCCGTAATGTGTAAAAAGGGGGCCTAGCTGCCGCAATGTGTAAAAAGGGGTCCTGGCTGCCGCAATGTGTAAAAAGGGGTCACCGTCTGCCGCAATGTGTAAAAAGGGGGCCTGGCTGCCGCAATGTGTAAAAAGGGGGACTGGCTGCTGCAATGTGTAAAAAGGGGGACTGGCTGCCGCAATGTGTAAAAAGGGGGACTGGCTGCCGCAATGTGTAAAAAGGGGGACTGGCTGCCGTAATGTGTAAAAAGGGGGCCTAGCTGCCGCAATGTGTAAAAAGGGGGACTGGCTGCCGCAATGTGTAAAAAGGGGGACTGGCTGCCGTAATGTGTAAAAAGGGGGCCTAGCTGCCGCAATGTGTAAAAAGGGGTCCTGGCTGCCGCAATGTGTAAAAAGGGGGCCTGGCTGCCGCAATGTGTAAAAAGGGGGACTGGCTGCCGCAATGTGTAAAAAGGGGGCCTGGCTGCCGCAATGTGTAAAAAGGGGGACTGGCTGCCGCAATGTGTAAAAAGGGGGCCTGGCTGCCGCAATGTGTAAAAAGGGGGACTGGCTGCCGCAATGTGTAAAAAGGGGGACTGGCTGCCGTAATGTGTAAAAAGGGGGCCTAGCTGCCGCAATGTGTAAAAAGGGGGACTGGCTGCCGCAATGTGTAAAAAGGGGGACTGGCTGCCGTAATGTGTAAAAAGGGGGCCTAGCTGCCGCAATGTGTAAAAAGGGGGCCTGGCTGCCGCAATGTGTAAAAAGGGGGACTGGCTGCCGCAATGTGTAAAAGGGGGGGCCTGGCTGCCGCAATGTGTAAAAAGGGGGACTGGCTGCCGCAATGTGTAAAAAGGGGGCCTGGCTGCCGCAATGTGTAAAAAGGGGGACAAAAGGGGGCCTGGCTGCCGCAATGTGTAAAAAGGGGGACTGGCTGCCGCAATGTGTAAAAAGGGGGCCTGGCTGCCGCAATGTGTAAAAAGGGGACTGGCTGCCGCAATGTGTAAAAAGGGGGCCTGGCTGCCGCAATGTGTAAAAAGGGGGACAAAAGGGGGCCTGGCTGCCGCAATGTGTAAAAAGGGGGACTGTCTGCTGTAATGTGTAAAACGGGGGACTGGCTGCCGCAATGTGTAAAAAGGGGGACGCTGTCTGCTGTAATGTATAAAAGGGGCTCTACCTGGTGTAGTGGCGCTACTGTGCAGCGTAATTTGAATAATGTAGACTACTGTGCACCGTAGTATGAATTGCTATTATTTTGTGGCCACGCCCCTTCCCCGTGAAGCCACGCCCCTATAAATTTTTTGCGCGCCTATGGCGCGCACTGCCCCTATCTTACATGAGGGGGGGGCGCGCCACTGTCGTTTCTTGCACACAGCGCTAAAATGCCTAGTTATGGCACTGATATATATATATATATACACACAATGTACTCTCAGGTGTCAGTAACATATAATACACACTGTACTCTCATGTGTCAGTAACATATAATATACACACTGTAATCTCAGGTGTCAGTAACATATAATATACACACAGTAACATATAATATACACACTGTACTCTCATGTGTCAGTAACATATAATATACACACTGTACTCTCATGTGTCAGTAACATATAATATACACACTGTACTCTCAGGTGTCAGTAACATGTAATATACACACTGTACTCTCAGGTGTCAGTAACATATAATATACACACTGTACTCTCAGGTGTCAGTAACATATAATATACACACTGTAATCTCAGGTGTCAGTAACATATAATATACACACTGTACTCTCATGTGTCAGTAACATATAATATACACACTGTACTCTCATGTGTCAGTAACAATAAAATTTTACTCACCGGTAAATCTATTTCTCGTAGTCCGTAGTGGATGCTGGGGACTCCGTAAGGACCATGGGGATTAGCGGCTCCGCAGGAGACTGGGCACAACTATAAAGAAAGCTTTAGACTACTGGTGTGCACTGGCTCCTCCCACTAAGACCCTCCTCCAGACCTCAGTTAGGATACTGTGCCCGGAAGAGCTGACACAAATAGGAAGGATTTTGAATCCCGGGTAAGACTCATACCAGCCACACCAATCACACCGTATAACTCGTGATACTATACCCAGTTAACAGTATGAAATATAACTGAGCCTCTCAACAGATGGCTCAACAATAACCCTTTAGTTAGGCAATAACTATATACAAGTATTGCAGACAATCCGCACTTGGGATGGGCGCCCAGCATCCACTACGGACTACGAGAAATAGATTTACCGGTGAGTAAAATCTTATTTTCTCTAACGTCCTAAATGGATGCTGGGGACTCCGTAAGGACCATGGGGATTATACCAAAGCTCCCAAACGGGCGGGAGAGTGCGGATGACTCTGCAGCACCGAATGAGAGAACTCAAGGTCCTCCTCAGCCAGGGTATCAAACTTGTAGACTCTTGCAAAAGTGTTTAAACCCGACCAAGTAACAGCTCGGCAAATTTGTAAAGCCGAGACCCCTCGGGCAGCCGCCCAAGAAGAGCCCACTTTCCTTGTGGAATGGGCTTTTACAGATTTAGGGTGCGGCAGTCCAGCCGCAGAATGTGCAAGTTGAATCGTGCTACAGATCCAGCGAGCAATAGTCTGCTTAGAAGCAGGAGCACTCAGCTTGTTGGGTGCATACAGGATAAATAGCGAGTCAGTTTTCCTGACTCCAGCCATCCTGGAAACATATACTTTTCAGGGCCCTGACTCCGTCCAGAAACGTGGAATCCTCCAAGTCCCAAGTAGCCGCAGGCACCACAATAGGTTGGTTCACATGAAAAACTGATACCACCTTAGGAAGGAATTGGGAACGAGTCCTCAATTCTGCCTTATCCATATAAAATACAGATAAGGGCTTTTGCATGACAAAGCCGCCAATTCTAATACACGCCTGGCCGACGCCCAGGCCCACAGCATGACCACTTTCCACGTGAGGTATTGTAGCTCCACGGATTTAAGTGGCTCAACTCAATGCGACTTCAGGAAATCCAACACTACGTTGAGATCCCACGGTGCCACTGGAGGCACAAACGGGGGCTGACTATGCAGCACTCCCTTAACAAAAGTCTAAACTTCAGGCAGTGAAGCCAGTTCTATTTTGGAAGAAAATCGATAGAGCCGAAATCTGGACCTTAATGGAACCCAATTTTAGGCTCATAGTCACCTCTGACTTGTAGGAAGTGCAGAAATCGACCTAGCTGAAATTCCTCCTTTGGGGCCTTCCTGGCCTCACAGCACGCAACATATTTCCGCCATATGCGGTGATAATGGTTTGCATTCACTTCTTTCCTAGCTTTAAATAGCGTAGGGATAACTTCCTCCGGAATGCCCTTTTCCTTCAGGATCCGGCATTCAACCGCCATGCCGTCAAACGCAGCCGCGGTACGTCTTGGAACAGACAGGCCCCCTGCTGCAGCAGGTCCTGTCTGAGCGGCAGAGGCCATGGGTCCTCTGAGATCATTTCTTGGAGTTCTGGTTACCAAGCTCTTCTTGGCCAACCCGGAACAATGAGTATAGTTCTTACTCCTCTTCTTCTTATTCTCATTACCCTGGGTATGAGAGGCAGAGAAGGGAACACATACACCGACTGGTACACCCACGGTGTTACCAGAGCGTCCACAGCTATTGCCTGAGGGTCCCTTGACCTGGCGCAATATCTTTGTAGCTTTTTGTTGAGGCGGGACGCCATCATGTCCACCTGTGGCCTTTCCCAACGGTGTACAATCATTTGGAAGACTTCTGGATGAAGTCCCCACTCTCCCGGGTGGAGGTCTTGTCTGCTGAGAAAATCTGCTTCTCAGTTGTCCACTCCGGGAATGAACACTGCTGACAGTGCTAACACATGATTTTCCGCCCATCGGAGAATCCTTGTGGCTTCTGCCATCGCCATCCTGCTACTTGTGCAGCCTTGTCGGTTTACATGAGCGACCGCCGTGATGTTGTCTGACTGGATCAGCACCGGCTGGTGTTGAAGCAGGGGTTTAGCCTGACTTAGGGCATTGTAAATGGCCCATAGTTCCAGAACATTTATGTGTAGGGAAGTCTTGGAAGTTTCTTCCCTGTGTGACTGCCCCCCAGCCTTGAAGGCTGGCATCCGTGGTCACCAGGACCCAGTCCTGTATGCCGAATCTGCGGCCCCCTAGAAGATGAGCACTCTGCAGTCACCACCACAGCGACACCCTGGCCCTTGGAGACAGGGTTATCCGCCGATGCATCTGAAGATGCGACCCGGACCACTTGTCCAACAGATCCCACTGGAAGATCCTTGCATGGGACCTGGCGAATGGAATTTCTTCGTAAGAAGCTACCATCTTTCCCAAGGCTCGCGTGCATTGATGCACCGACACCTGTATTTGTATTAGGAGGTCTCTGTCTAGAGACGCCAACTCCTTGGACTTCTCCTCCGGGAGAAACCCTTTTTATCCTGTTCTGTGTCCAGAACCATACCCAGGAACAGTAGACGCGTCGTAGGAACCAGTTGCGACTTTGGAATATTCAGAATCCAGCCGTACTGTTGTAGCACTTCCCGAGATAGTGCTACTCCGACGAACAACTGCTCCCTGGACCTCGCCTTTATAAGGAGATCGTCCAAGTACGGGATAAGTACTTCAGCCATTACCTTGGTAAATACCCTCGGTGCCGGGGACAGACCAACGGCAACGTCTGGAATTGGTAATGACAATCCTGTACCACAATTTTGAGGTACACCTGGTGAATAGGGTAAATAGGGACATGCAGGTAAGCATTCTTGATGTCCAGTGATACCATGAAATTCTCCAGGCTTGCAATAATCGCCCTGAGCGATTCCATTTTGAACTTGAACCTTCGTATATAAGTGTTCAAGGATTTCAATTTTAGAATGGGTCTCACCGAACCGTCTGGTTTCGGTACCACAACATTTTGGAATAGTAACCCCGGCCTTGTTGAAGGAGGGGTACCTTGATTTTCACCTGCTGGAAGTACAGCTTGTGAATTGCCGCCAGTACTACCTCCCTTTCTCCGAGGGCAGCAGGCAAGGCTGATGTGAGGTAACGGCGAGGGGGAGTCGCCTCGAACTCCAGCTTGTATCCCTGTGATACTACTTGCAGAACCTAGGGATCCACCTGTGGCCAAGCCCACTGGTCCCAGAAGTTCCCGAGACGCGCCCCCACCGCACCTGTCTCCACCTGTGGAGCCCCAGCGTCATGCGGTGGACTCAGAGGAAGCGGGGGAAGATTTTTGATCTTGGGAATTGGCTGTCTGGTGCAGCTTTTTTCCTTCTTCCCTTGTCTCTGTGCAGAAAGGAAGCTCCTTTGACCCGCTTGCTTTTCTGAAGCCGAAAGGACTGTACCTGAAAATACGATGCTTTCTTAGGCTGTGAGGAAACCTGAGGTAAAAAATTTTCTTCCCAGCTGTTGCTGTGGATACGAGGTCCCAGAGACCATCCCCAAACAATTCCTCACCCTTATAAGGCAGAATCTCCATGTGCCTTTTAAGGCAGCATCACCTGTCCACTGCCGGGTCTCTAATACCCTCCTGGCAGAATGGACATTGCATTAATTCTGGATGCCAGCCGGCAAATATCCCTCTGTGCATCCTTCATATAAGACGACGTCTTAAATATGCTCTATGTTAGCAAAATATTATCCCTGTCTAGGTTATTAATATTATCTGACAGGGTATCAGACCACGCTGCAGCAGCACTATTTATGCTGAGGCAATTGCAGGTCTCAGTATATAACCTGAGTGAGTATATACAGACTTCAGGATAGCCTCCTGCTTTTTATCAGCAGGCTCCTTCAAGGTGGCCGTATCCTAAGACGGCAGTGCCACCTTTTTTGACAAACGTGTGAGCGCCTTATCCACCCTAGGGGATATCTCCCAACGTGACCTATCCTCTGGCGGGAAAGGGTACGCCATCAGTAACTTTTTAGAAATCACCAGTTTCTTATCGGGGGAACTCACGCTTCTTTACACACTTCATTCATTCATCTGATGGGGGAACAAAACACTGGCTGCTTTTTCTCCCCAAAAAATAAGATTTTACTCACCGGTAAATCTATTTCTCGTAGTCCGTAGTGGATGCTGGGGACTCCGTAAGGACCATGGGGAATAGCAGCTCCGCAGGAGACTGGGCACAGCTAAGAAAGAATTAGGACTACCTGGTGTGCACTGGCTCCTCCCACTATGACCCTCCTCCAGACTTCAGTAAGGATACTGTGCCCGGAAGAGCTGACACAATAAGGAAAGGATTTTGAATCCCGGGTAAGACTCATAGCAGCCACACCAATCACACCGTATAACTCGTGATATTATACCCAGTTAACAGTATGAACATAACAGAGCCTCTCAACAGATGGCTCAACAATAACCCTTTTAGTTAGGCAATAACTATATACAAGTATTGCAGACAGTCCGCACTGGGGCCGGGCGCCCAGCATCCACTACGGACTACGAGAAATAGATTTACCGGTGAGTAAAATCTTATTTTCTCTAACGTCCTAGTGGATGCTGGGGACTCCGTAAGGACCATGGGGATTATACCAAAGCTCCCAAACGGGCGGGAGAGTGCGGATGACTCTGCAGCACCGAATGAGAGAACTCAAGGTCCTCCTCAGCCAGGGTATCAAATTTGTAGAATTTTGCAACCGTGTTTGCCCCTGACCAAGTAGCAGCTCGGCAAAGTTGTAAAGCCGAGACCCCTTGGGCAGCCGCCCAAGAAGAGCCCACTTTCCTCGTGGAATGGGCTTTTACAGTGTCAAAGTCAGAAAAATATCTCTATGCACACTACCATATTTTGCACCTCACACAGGTCCGTGCTGCGCATGCGTACGCTCTCCCGTACGTGCGCATACTCACAGTCGCGGGCACCCGCAGGCGCATGGTATGCGTATTTACGGTAGAGTTTATGCGATCGTAGCGTGCGACTCAATCATTACATAATTTTCACTAATAATGTATTTTGTAGATCATGGTCCCTTTGATAGATTCTGAAAGTTTGGTTAATATAGAATGTTTATGAACAGAGGAATCCCTCTTTGTTTGATACGAAGGGTCAGACAGGAGTAATACAGTGGTGTTTAGTATCCATCGGAAGAATATTTAATTAGAAATATTCCGGTGTTGGTTTGAAGCAGATCAATCGCTCGTGCGAATAGTTATGGACATAAGAAGTTTATGAACATTTACTTTATTTGCACTTTATTACCCATGCGGCGGGAAACCCAGTTTCCCTCCCACCTGAGCAGTTGGAAATAGTCACAGCCCACCTGTATGAATCAACCTATGACCTTTTGTTATAATACGAAGCCGAATTCCTATGTCCAATGAACAATGAGATTGTAGGGACCATTGAATTGTATTGTGTGTGGGGCATAAATAGGCAGGCCGACCGTATCCAGCTCTCTCTCTTCAACGGTTCTCATTGCTGATAATCGGGAGCTGGATATCGAGGCGCATGCGATCGTTCCCCTTGTGCGTAAGTTTTCTCCGTAATCATATTGTCTTACTGTGAGCCATCTCTCTCTCTCTCTGTCTCTCTCTCTCTATCTCTCTCGTATTTTCCTTTAATTGTATTGTATTGTATTTCCTGTGTAGTTTATCTGGTTAGTTGGTTTATGTTATATTGTAGTGTATCATTTGTACTGTGATTCCTTTTGCAAGTATAATAGTTATAATACATATAATAGGTTTTGGACCCTAAGCCCAGGTATCTGTGTATTCTTTATAAGGGTTAAGTATTCTCTGAGCGTCGGTGACGCTCAAGCAGCTTTGTAGTTAATCAGGTTACACCAGGTTGCACTTACACTCTGTCTCCACACTAAGGTATACTGTGTATCTCATCGTTAAAGGTATAGATATAAAGGTTTAACGTTGTAAGCGTCTGCACCGCTGGTGATCTCCTCGTGTTCCCGAGCGTACGCTACGCTATAGCGAATCATTACGTTAGTCGGCAGCCAATAGCGTGCCTGCCTGTGATCACTGGGCCGTAAGCGAACGTGACGCTTGAGCGTCTCGACTACGGTTGAGCGATCGCTACACAACTTGCGTACCCTTACGGTACTTCTTACGTAGATAGCGTACAGTGTTCTTAGACCTCTTAAAGTGTTTTATATACGATAAATATTTAGCTTTATCAATTGGCGGCTCGCCCGTCCTTCACATATCTGCACTATGTAGATCAGCAGACATTATCCCTCAGCAAAGGGCGGGAGGTTGTATCCCTCGTAGTGCTGACAGGATAAGCGTCTGCTTCGCTTAGGTAAAGAGTGCTGAAGGAATCCGGGAACCGGAGGTAAGAACAAAACGCTAGTGTCTTTTAAAACTGTTTATTTTTCTGTCTTGCACGCACACATATATATCTGCATTTCCTTTTCTTTTTCATTTTCGTATATCACTCTCCTGTCTGCCAGTTTTATAGTTGATAGAAGTGCTAAAAAAAGATTTGCCGTTATTTCATAGTTTAAGAGTAAAGGTAATATAGTTAAAAGATAGACAAAACACACAGTTTTGCCTGGGAGATAAGGCGAAGTCAGTGTGTTGTGTGGTAGATGATCAAGGATCATCTACATTGATAAAAGTATAAATTGTGTTATGGTGGATCTTTGCTTTGCGTATACGTGTCTCTAACAAAGACTTGCGTACGCAATCCAAAGGCCGACGCACGCAGCGTACGTTACGCAACGGAGCGTCCGGTTACGCCCACGTAGCTCAAGTCACGATAAGTTGATTTTTAACGCAAAGCGATAAATAACGCGAGGCGAGAAATAACGCAAGTCTATTTTTGGGTGTCCGAAATTTTAATTAACAGATCCTGCTCCTAATTGGTAACACACCTGATCTGAAGAAAAATTTCTGCGCAGAAATAGAAATAGAAACAAAAGTGTACATGTGATGAGTGAGTGTTTTTACAATTTTTAAAGGTTGAACCACAAGAAAAGTCGAGTACTCATGAGGTACATGCGTGTAAGTGACGTGCACGGTGGCTAGGGAGGCATCTCTGGTTAAATATACAATTTTGAGCATTAGAGTATAGCAGACCAGGAGGTCATACTGTAACAAGACCAGGAGGTCATAACAGACCAGGAGGTCCAGGTACAGCCGACAAGGAAGTCCGCTATACAGTTCACAGGCACAACACCGAAAAGGGTTGGTGCAACACCCATATAGGCCATATAAGCTCTGGCTGAAGGAATTCGCAGTCGTAAGTTTCGATTCCAGTGGTCTTTCCGTACATAAGCTTAGTTGTTTGTGTACTGAACGACTGGACCGCACGTAAGTGTGTGCAGTAGTTAGTAATCTGACCTAATACCATTAGAGTAAAGGGGTCACAAACGCTATCTGTACACTCTAACGTGATTTGTGTAATTTTTTTTATTTTAAGGGAAGTTCGCTGCTCACTCAGGAACTATCCAGCAACCAATAGTTACTGGAAAGAGTAAGTGTTCTTCGGATAACCCTCGCAGGTTCCAGTAAATAGAGGTTCAGGTCGCAGGGGCCCTAGGTCGAGTACGCCAGCACCATATCGGTGTGATCAGGTCGTATTGGTCGGCGTGGGCGAGTGAGTGGGGTACTCGGTAAACCGCCACCGTCAGCCTATTGTTGACATTTGGTTTTTCGTAAGGGTTGGCTAAATAAAGCAACACTTTCGAACTATGGGGGCCACTTGTTCAGGTAGGGGGCGATCAACCTCGGTTCGGGTTGATTAAGTGGTCCGACCAATTGGGTCGGCCAGGTATATAATGTGTGAGAAATATGGAAGTCACACAGAAACTTTATGTGATGAATGGGAGAGAATGACTGTACATGACGGGGAGAAATTCCCAAGAGTAGGGAGCTTCAGCTCAGAAGTGTTACAAAATTTAAGGAGGAGGATATGTCTCATAAAATCAACAAAGAGACGAATCCAGCATTATGATTATTTACAGTTGTGGCAACAGGAAGGTGAGATACAGAGAGGTTTGGCTCAGGCGGCGGGATCTGGCTCTAACAGAAAACTGATTGCCACGGCCCCACCGCCACCATATATATCAGGAGAGAAGTTGATTGCGGAGAAAGACGCACTAAGGTGTAACACAAAATCACTTAGTAACTGTGTAAATGTTAATGATAATGTTAACCCATTAACCCATGCAAGTATTAACCCGTGCAAGTTGTACCCTGTTTTGAACTTTCCTCAGGAGTGTGATCAAGAGGACGAATCGGCAACGATTTCAGCGCTCTCTCTAGCAGCCACCATAGCAGAGACCACAGTAGGCACAGCTCCACCCACGAGATTAGTAAAGGCCCCTAGCGGAGGGATAGGTGAGGTCGTATCAACTGGTAAGTACGGCACCATGCATTATGCTGAAACTATTTCACCACAGCCTGTAGAATCTACACAGAATGAGGTTGTTAGAATTACACCTGTTAGAGTAATAGCAGTGCCAAATGGGAAAACAGACGCATCAGGAGCCACTCCCATTAGGAACATTGCCATGTACACTCCATTTTCCCGAATGGAATTAAGGACCATAGTGTCTGAATTTCCTGACCCTAGAAAAGACTTAGTTGCCAGTCAAAAATACATCAGAGACTTAGGTAACACTGCAGAGCCCAACAATAAAGACTGGCAGATATTGCTGAGAGCATGTTTACCCTCAAATGTCGACGCAACTCAATTTTTAGCTGATTGCGGACTAGATCATGATGTACCTCTTACAGATGTGTACAACCAAGATAATGTGAAAAGAATAAACTTGCAGCTAAAAGAGTATTTCCCAGCAGTAGCTAAATGGAATAAGATATTCTCCATTAAACAGAAGGAGTCAGAGACAGCTGCAGAGTATTTTCACAGAGCATTATTAGAAATGGCAAAATACACAGGCATAGAGGACATTAAAACAGACACAAACCATCGGGAAGTAGCAGTATCGGTACTGATGGATGGTTTAAAAGAGTCATTGAAGACTAGGGTACAGACCACACAACCATGTTGGCGAGGTCTGTCTGTGGCTACTTTGAGAGAGGCTGCTATTGATCACGATAGAAACATCACCAGACACAGGGAACAACAAGGTGATAAATTAATGTCAGTAAGTATACAGGCTCTGACCACAAGGCAGCCTTTGTTTGTATCACCAAATCCTGTGGGTAAGTCAAGTATGGTTACTTGTTATTCTTGTCACAAACAGGGACACATGGCACGAGATTGTAGAGTAAAGAATCCACGAAACTCATACCAACCCCCTAGACAACGACACGACACACGACATTGGGAGCAAGGTCCGCAGAAACGGAGTTATGAGCCACATACAGGGGAAACAAAAAGATATCCCCCAAACAGAGACTGGCATGCCTCTGGTAGTTCCCAACTATCTCCCTCACAAGTAGTTGCTGCCAGCGGGATTCAGGGAGGTCACCATACCCAATAGGGGTGTGGCCATACCTGTAATCTGCAGCCAGTAAAATTAATTGCCAACATTGGAAGTGAACCCGAGATCGCAATTAATGTAGCTGGTAAAACTTTAAACTTTCTTGTAGACACAGGGGCGGCCAAGTCAGTGATAAATTCGACAGTGGGCATGAGAACCACTGGTAGGACAATTCCAGCCATGGGAGTAACAGGAGTAGTCCAGCACTACCCTGTTAGCAAACCAGCCGAGATTACAATAGGGCCTTTGCATACCAAGCATTCCTTTTTGCTGGCTGCATCGGCACCAACCAATCTCCTGGGAAGAGACTTACTGTGTAAAATGGGGTGCGTCATTTATTGTACTCCTGAAGGTGTATTCTTGGACATACCTGAGAAACACGCTCAGGAAGTGCGAGACATGTTAGACTCCCCATCAAAATTAATGTCACATACCATTATGACAAATAGGAATCCATCCCAAATAGAAGAGATGACATCTCAGATACCAGAGTCACTTTGGACAAAAGACGGACAAGACACTGGATTAATGGCAAACGTAGCTCCAGTAGTTGTACAAGTAAAAGATGGTAGGATAGCTCCAAAAATCCCACAGTACCCTCTGAAGCCAGAGGTGGAGTTAGGAGTTTACCCAGTAATAGAGCGCTTGCTACAACAGGGCATTCTGGTAAGAACGTCCAGCACTGCTAATAGTCCCATCTTCCCTGTGAAAAAGAGTGGGGGGAGGGGTTACAGACTAGTGCAGGATCTAAGGGGGATTAACAAAATAGTTGAGAGTCAGTTCCCCGTAGTGCCAAATCCAGCTGTCATCCTAATGCAAATCCCTCCCACTGCCAAATTTTTCACTGTTATTGACCTCTGCTCCGCTTTCTTTTCGGTACCTCTGCACCCTGACAGCCAATATTTGTTTGCATTCACATACAGAGGAGTCCAATACACGTGGACTCGATTACCCCAAGGTTTCATAGATAGTCCAAGTATATTTTCTCAGGCTTTGCATGATTGTTTACAGTCTTTCCAACCAGACAGTGGATCAGTATTGATACAGTATGTGGACGATTTATTACTGTGTTCAGATTCACTGGAAGCATCTCTGAAGGATACGAAACAGCTCCTGTTTCATCTTTCAGACACCGGACACAAGGTGTCCAAAGACAAGTTACAATTATGCCAAACTAAGGTAAAATATTTGGGACACTGTCTAACACAAGGACTGAGACACCTGACCGCTGATAGAATCCAAGCAATTAGAGACATGACTCTGCCACAAACCCAGCAACAGATCAGAACGTTTTTAGGAATGTGTGGGTATTGCCGTAATTGGATCCCAGGGTTTTCCATTTTGGCGTTACCTTTGCAGGAAATGGTCTCCTCAAACAAACCTGATAGGATTTCGCATACAGACGAGTCCGAAACAGCATTTGAGAGACTCAAACAGTGCCTAACGCAGGCACCAGCACTAGGTATGCCAGACTATGGGAAACCCTTTGAACTATACGGAACAGAAAGTGCTGGTTGCGCGGCAGGTGTACTAACCCAAAAACACGGTGATGCCAGCAGGCCAGTTGCATACTACAGCGCTCAGCTAGACACGGTAGCGCGATCCCTCCCCACATGCTTGCGAAGCGTTGCTGCGATAGCATTGCTAGTGACAAAAAGCGAAGATGTCGTGCTAGGCCACAACCTCACAATCCATACGCCACATGCAGTATCAGCCTTATTGAATTCTGCCCAAACCAGACACGTCTCATCAGCGAGGTTTACAAGATGGGAATTGGCACTAATGGCCCCCGTAAACATCACCATAAGGAGATGCAGTGCATTAAATCCTGCAACGTATCTCCCAGGTGTGCCTGGTCAGGCACAAAGGGTGGAAGGTGAGAGTGATGGGGAAGGAGGATTTAATACAAAGGAAGATACACATGATTGTATGGAATATTTGACCCAAAATTTTACCGCAAGGCCTGACATCAGTGACAACCCACTGAAAGATGCAGAACTCACGTTCTACACGGACGGTAGTTGCCATAGACAGTCAGACTCGGGAGACTTGTGTACCGGATACGCAGTCGTAGATGACCAAGACACCATAGAAGCGGAACCGCTAGGCCCACCTCACTCAGCCCAGGTTGCTGAACTGGTCGCCCTAACCAGAGCATGTGAATTGGCTAAGGGTAAGTCAGCCAATATCTACACCGATTCTAGATACGCATTCGGAGTAGTCCATGATTTCGGAGCCCTATGGCGCCTCAGAAATTTCATGACGGCAGCTGGTACACCGGTAGCGCATGCAGCTCACATAAAAAGGCTTCTAACAGCGATACAGGAACCCGACAGAGTGGCTGTTATCAAATGTAAAGCACACACATATAGCCAAGACCCGGTATCACTTGGTAACAGCCGAGCGGACGAAGCTGCTAAGTTAGCAGCTGCTACCCCCATACAGACAGACACCACACAATTGATGGTATTTAATACCATTAACACACAGAAGTTGTGTGAAATGCAAAATTTGTGTTCCACACAGGAAAAGGCAGTCTGGAAGGCAAAGGGATGTGGCCAGGAGTCCTCAGGACTCTGGACGGATGGACATGGTAAACCAGTGGCCCCCAGAGCATATCTTCCATGTCTGGCTGAAGCAGCTCACGGGCTGACTCATCTAGGCAAGGAAGGGATGTGCAAATTGGTAAGAGCCTATTGGTGCGCCCCAGGATTCTCCTCTCATGCGAGTAAAAGAGCAATGTCATGCCTTACCTGTTTGAGAAAGAATATTGGAAAGGCAATACCTACAGAACCATCCCATATCCCACCTGCCGGCGGCCCTTTCCAGGTAATACAAATTGACTTTATACAATTACCCCCTTGTCGGAATTTGAAATATGTACTTGTTTGTATAGATGTTTTCTCAAATTGGGTCGAAGCATTTCCTGCGGCCACAAATACCGCTATGTTTACTGCTAAGAAAATTGTGCAGGAATTTGTATGTAGATATGGTATCCCTAGAATAATCGAAAGTGATAGGGATACCCATTTTACAGGTGATGTCTTTCAAGGAATGTGTAAGTTGATGGGAATTGATAGCAAGCTGCACACTCCATACTGTCCACAGGCGAGTGCGAAGGTCGAAAGAGTGAACAGCACTATTAAAAATAAATTGAGTAAAGTGATGGCAGAGACAGGATTGACATGGCCAGAAGCTTTACCCATTGTATTGTATAGTATCAGAACCACTCCCAGGTCCCCTCTTAATCTGTCTCCCTTTGAAATCTTGTTTGGTCGACAACCGCATGTTATGATTAACCCTCAGGATGATTTGAAATGTAACAATGAAGTAACTGTAAAGTACTTGATTAACATGAGTAAACAGTTAAGGAATCAAAATGATAATCTGAAGTTGGTGATTCCTGATTTACCTGATAGTAATTGTCATGACATTGAACCTGGGGATTATGTAATGATACGGAATTTTCTACGCTCAGGTTGCCTTATTGACAGATGGGAAGGACCATACCAGGTCTTATTGACTAGCACTACAGCATTAAAGGTTGCTGAGAGAGAGACTTGGGTCCATTCATCCCACTGCAAGAAGGTTGCTGATCCAGAGAGGTCCCGTGATAAGGAACAGACGGTAGAGGTTGTATCACTGGAGTGTCTGTTCCAGGAGGACTGAGGCGGCACCTGAGCCTTGAAGACCGAGAGCTGTTGTCGACTCCCCACTCCCTTTTATTATTTTCCTCCACTTCCCATCCCCTCTCCCTCAAATTTCTTTTTCCTCCTTCTCATTCTTCTCCGTTTCCTTCTATAAGATGGACTTGCCCCAAGAGACTGTGATCCGGATTTTCCTGTTGACCATGATGTTGACCAGAGCAGTCTGTTCCGGCGAGAGTACCATGGAGGTCGATAGAGGTTCTGGAATGGGTTCTGATGATAAAGATGGAGGCGTAGTTTTCCAAGATCAACCTAACCAACAAGCAAAGGCGAGTATCAGAAAACGATCCGATAGCATTGACCATAGAAGGAATTGTGACGGATTGTTAGCTGAGGAAAACTGTATCTGTAGGCTCTGTAACAATGTCATTGAAGATGGGTGCATTAAGAAATGCCAATCCAGTTTTAATATCCATATGGACCGGCATCCATTGAGTGACTATCACTCCTTAGTGGGTAATGTGTTAAACAAAACAGATTGTTGGGTATGCTCTCAAGTACCTCAAGGTCATAGCAAATCAGGGCTAGTACCATTTCCTTTAACGATAGGGGAGGTACTTGAGTTAAATGGTGGGAGACCGGTGGACAGGAGGTTTAATATCTCCAGCCCTCCTAGTTTGAAGCTCCACCAATACCATGTGGATAGGTCCTTATTATGTTTCAACATCTCCAATCCCAGAAAGCCGGGAAATTGGGAAGTGTCATGGAGTAACCACACCATGACCTATTCGCATAGAGCAGATAGAATGCCTACAGATACAGAGCTTGTACGCCACATAGCCAGTAGAGGAAAATCTTTCCGGTATAGGTACACCTTAGGAAATAGGATTACGAGAGTTGGAGAAGTATCACCAGGATACTGTGCACATATCGTACAACCTGATACGTGTATTAAGCAGATGGAAGAATTAGGGTTAGGAGATTTCACCTGGAAGGTGTGTAATATGGTTATGTCCTTCTCCGTCCCATATGTTCTCCCCGATGATGCATATTTCATATGCGGGAGAAAGGCGTACAAGTGGCTTGCCCCAAACTCTGAAGGATTGTGTTATATTGGAAAAGTATTGCCTGAAGTGATGACTGTAACACATGATAAAATGAAAGACATACATCGTGGTGCCCAAGCTCCTTATACTCACACCCACTACGAGCACGTTGTTAAAAGGCACCTGATAGAGAAGACAGAGCATCCGGCCTCTGATCTGATAAGTGAATCCACCGGGATTCAATTCTTAATCGCGTTAGATTTCACCCGCACCGCTAGAGGAGTGCTAAATTATAAATACATATCGGCGCTCGCAAATTTGTTAGATAATATCACTGAAATGTATGATGACACGTTTAGATATACTGGAAGGGAACTTCAAGCTTATAAAACAGAACTGGTGCAGCATAGAATGGTTCTTAATTACCTCACAGCAGTGACAGGCGGATATTGTGTTACATTAGCAACACAGTACGGCGTGAAGTGTTGCACGTATATCACGAATAGCACCGAGGATCCGGTCGAGGTCATAGACCAAAAGATGGACGATATTCTCCAATTGAAGTGGGAATTTCGCCGAAAACACAATCTCACTCTTGCTGCTGTAGGTAATGAGCTGACTGGTTGGGTGTCATGGTTGAACCCGCGAAATTGGTTCTCCGGTTTGGGAGACTGGGCTCAAGGAGTCATAATGGATGTTGGGAAGTTTCTCCTATGTATCTTAGGTGTTATCATAACGATCGGTTTGATATTTAGATGCGGTCAGGCTTTAATGAGGTGCAATCGTCGTACTAAGGTAATGAGTTTGAGGAGTGAGGAAACTGTAATTAACCTGGATTTGATTTATGACCCAATGATAGAAACAATGATGTGATGAAAATGCGATTTCTACGGTCCGTTTCTTTCACCTGTTTTTCTGGTTTTTCTCCAAGATAAAAAGACCCACTTGGACGAGGAAGTTGACGAGACGCTATACAGACAACGGATAGACCAAAGAAGAAGTTTTGACCACTTGAGATATGGACATTTGATGAACTTTGCCATGGATCCCCAGTTTCCCTAGAATTCTTAAACTTACGCTAGCCCAACATTTTTTGTAAATCTAATGGCATTGACAAAGCTTTTTGCTCACACCTAATGGGCAACACAGCGCAAAGAAGACGACTTTCAACTGATACCGAACAAAACTTCAACCGACAGATGTACATTAACCTGACATAGAATACCACCGCATTTACCGTAATTATGTCTTTTCTTCATTTCTACAACCCTCAGGTAATGACACACATAGTATAGGGAATACAGGCACAGATATCAGCAATCACATATTCCCCCATTCATGTATCATCAACTAAAATGTGCTCCCCATTTTGTTCAAAATCCGAAAAGAGCTCGGTAAAGTTTGACAGCCCATCCACAGACCCGTACCACGGGATAAGAAGGAATTCAAATGTATACTTCGCAATACCTCGAAGCTTGATTTACAACACGTACGGCACGATGATACATGACCCCCCAAACATGGACTCATACACACATGCTTCTGCTATCTCACTAGGTCATACCCTCTTCCCACCTACTCCTCTCTCCTCCCTTACCCAACCATGGAAATGAATTAACCCCTGACATATATTTTTCTCCTTTTGAAATGTTTTAGAAGGTGGCAGTTATTATTGACTGCCAAAGGGTGGACTGTCAAAGTCAGAAAAATATCTCTATGCACACTACCATATTTTGCACCTCACACAGGTCCGTGCTGCGCATGCGTACGCTCTCCCGTACGTGCGCATACTCACAGTCGCGGGCACCCGCAGGCGCATGGTATGCGTATTTACGGTAGAGTTTATGCGATCGTAGCGTGCGACTCAATCATTACATAATTTTCACTAATAATGTATTTTGTAGATCATGGTCCCTTTGATAGATTCTGAAAGTTTGGTTAATATAGAATGTTTATGAACAGAGGAATCCCTCTTTGTTTGATACGAAGGGTCAGACAGGAGTAATACAGTGGTGTTTAGTATCCATCGGAAGAATATTTAATTAGAAATATTCCGGTGTTGGTTTGAAGCAGATCAATCGCTCGTGCGAATAGTTATGGACATAAGAAGTTTATGAACATTTACTTTATTTGCACTTTATTACCCATGCGGCGGGAAACCCAGTTTCCCTCCCACCTGAGCAGTTGGAAATAGTCACAGCCCACCTGTATGAATCAACCTATGACCTTTTGTTATAATACGAAGCCGAATTCCTATGTCCAATGAACAATGAGATTGTAGGGACCATTGAATTGTATTGTGTGTGGGGCATAAATAGGCAGGCCGACCGTATCCAGCTCTCTCTCTTCAACGGTTCTCATTGCTGATAATCGGGAGCTGGATATCGAGGCGCATGCGATCGTTCCCCTTGTGCGTAAGTTTTCTCCGTAATCATATTGTCTTACTGTGAGCCATCTCTCTCTCTCTCTGTCTCTCTCTCTCTCTCTATCTCTCTCGTATTTTCCTTTAATTGTATTGTATTGTATTTCCTGTGTAGTTTATCTGGTTAGTTGGTTTATGTTATATTGTAGTGTATCATTTGTACTGTGATTCCTTTTGCAAGTATAATAGTTATAATACATATAATAGGTTTTGGACCCTAAGCCCAGGTATCTGTGTATTCTTTATAAGGGTTAAGTATTCTCTGAGCGTCGGTGACGCTCAAGCAGCTTTGTAGTTAATCAGGTTACACCAGGTTGCACTTACACTCTGTCTCCACACTAAGGTATACTGTGTATCTCATCGTTAAAGGTATAGATATAAAGGTTTAACGTTGTAAGCGTCTGCACCGCTGGTGATCTCCTCGTGTTCCCGAGCGTACGCTACGCTATAGCGAATCATTACGTTAGTCGGCAGCCAATAGCGTGCCTGCCTGTGATCACTGGGCCGTAAGCGAACGTGACGCTTGAGCGTCTCGACTACGGTTGAGCGATCGCTACACAACTTGCGTACCCTTACGGTACTTCTTACGTAGATAGCGTACAGTGTTCTTAGACCTCTTAAAGTGTTTGATATACGATAAATATTTAGCTTTATCAACAGATTTAGGCTGCGGCAGGCCAGCCACAGAATGCGCAAGCTGAAATGTGCTACAAATCCAGCGAGCAATAGTCTGCTTTGAAGCAGGAGCACCCATCTTGTTTGGTGCATACAGGATAAATAGCGAGTCAGTCTTCCTGACTCCAGCCGTCCTGGAAACATAAATTTTCAAGGCCCTGACTACGTCCAGTAACTTGGAGTCCTCCAAGTCCCTAGTAGCCGCATGCACCACGATAGGTTGGTTCAAGTGAAAAGCTGATACCACCTTAGGAAGAACCTGGGGACTAGTCCTCAATTCTGCCCTATCCATATGGAAAATCAAATAAGGGCTTTTGCATGACAAAGCCGCCAATTCTGCCACCCGCCTTGCCGAAGCCAAGGCCAAAAGCATGACCACTTTCCACGTGAGATATTTTAAATCCACGGTTTTGAGTGGCTCAAACCAATGTGACTTTAGGAAACCCAACACCACGTTGAGGTCCCACGGTGCCACTGGAGGCACAAAAGGAGGCTGAATATGCAGCACTCCCTTGACAAATGTCTGAACTTCAGGCAGTGAAGCCAGTTCCATTTTGGAAGAAAATCGATAGAGCCGAAATCTGGACCTTAATGGAACCCAATTGTAGGCCCATAGTCACCTCTGACTGTAGGAAGTGCAGAAATCGACCTAGCTGAAATTTCTCCTTTGGGGCCTTCCTGGCCTCACAGTACGCAACATATTTCCGCCATATGCGGTGATAATGGTTTGCGTTCACTTCTTTCCTAGCTTTAAATAGCGTAGGGATAACTTCCTCCGGAATTCCCTTTTCCTTCAGGATCCGGCATTCAACCGCCATGCCGTCAACGCAGCCGCGGTACGTCTTGAAACAGACAGGCCCCCTGCTGCAGCAGGTCCTGTCTGAGCGGCAGAGGCCATAGGTCCTCTGAGATCATTTCTTGGAGTTCTGGTTACCAAGCTCTTCTTGGCCAACCCGGAACAATGAGTATAGTTCTTACTCCTCTCCTTCTTATTATTCTCATTACCCTGGGTGAGAGGCAGAGAAGGGAACACATACACCGACTGGTACACCCACGGTGTTACCAGAGCGTCCACAGCTATCGCCTGAGGGTCCTTGACCTGGCGCAATATCTTTGTAACTTTTAGTTGAGGCGGGACGCCATCATGTCCACCTGTGGCCTTTCCCAACGGTGTACAATCATTTGGAAGACTTCTGGATGAAGTCCCCACTCTCCCGGGTGGAGGTCGTGTCTTCTGAGAAAGTCTGCTTCTCAGTTGTCCACTCCGGGAATGAACACTGCTGACAGTGCTAACACATGATTTTCCGCCCATCGGAGAATCCTTGTGGCTTCTGCCATCGCCATCCTGCTTCTTGTGCCGCCCTGTCGTGTACATGAGCGACCGCCGTGATGTTGTCTGACTGGATCAGCACCGGCCGGTGTTGAAGCAGGGGTCTAGCCTGACTTAGGGCATTGTAAATGGCCCTTAGTTCCAGAATATTTATGTGTAGGGAAGTCTCCTGACTTTTCCATAGCCTTGGAAGTTTCTTCCCTGTGTGACTGCCCCCCAGCCTCGAAGGCTGGCATCCGTGGTCACCAGGACCCAGTCCTGTATGCCGAATCTGCGGCCCCCTAGAAGATGAGCACTCTGCAGCCACCACAACAACGACACCCTGGCCCTTGGAGACAGGGTTATCCGCCGATGCATCTGAAGATGCGACCCGGACCACATGTCCAACAGATCCCACTGGAAAATCCTTGAATGGGACCTGGCGAATGGAATTTCTTCGTAAGAAGCTACCATCCTTCCCAGGGCTCGCGTGCATTGATGCACCGACACCTGTATACGTATTAGGTCTCTGTCTAGAGACGACAACTCCTTGGACTTCTCCTCCGGGAGAAACCCTTTTTATCCTGTTCTGTGTCCAGAACCATACCCAGGAACAGTAGACGCGTCGTAGGAACCAGCTGCGACTTTGGAATATTCAGAATTCAGCCGTGCTGTTGTAGCACTTCCCGAGATAGTGCTACTCCGCCGAACAACTGCTCCCTGGACCTCGCATTTATAAGGAGATCGTCCAAGTACGGGATAATTATTTCGGCCATTACCTTGGTAAATACCTCGGTGCCGGGGACAGACCAACGGCAACGTCTGGAATTGGTAATGACAATCCTGTACCACAATTTTGAGGTACTCCTGGTGAAAAGGGTAAATAGGGACATGCAGGTAAGCATCCTTGATGTCCAGTGATACCATCCAGGCTTGCAATAATCGCCCTGAGCGATTCCATTTCGAACTTGAACCTTCGTATATAAGTGTTCAAGGCTTTCAATTTTAGAATGGGTCTCACCGAACCGTCTGGTTTCGGTACCACAACATTTTGGAATAGTAACCCAGCCTTGTTGAAGGAGGGGTACCTAGATTTCACCTGCTGGAAGTGCAGCTTGTGAATTGCCGCCAGTACTACCTTTCTCCGAGGGCAGCAGGCAAGGCTGAGGTGAGGTAACGGTGAGGTGGAGTCGCCTCGAACTCCAGCCTGTATCCCTGTGATACTATTTGCAGAACCTAGGGATCCACCTGTGGGCAAACCCACTGGTCCCTGAAGTTCCCGAGACGCGCCCCTACCGCACCTGTCTCCACCTGTGGAGCCCCAACGTCAAGCGGTGGACTCAGAGGAAGCGGGGGAAGATTTTTGATCCTGGGAACTGGCTGCTGGTGCAGCTTTTTCCTTCTTCCCTTGTCTCTGTGCAGAAAGGAAGCGCCTTTGACCCGCTTGCTTTTCTGAAGCCGAAAGGACTGTACCTGAAAATACGGTGCTTTCTTAGGCTGTGAGGAAACCTGAGGTAAAAAAAAAAATTTTTTTTTCCCAGCTGTTGCTGTGGATACGAGGTCCCAGAGACCATCCCCAACAATTCCTCACCCTTATAAGGCAGAATCTCCATGTGCCTTTTATAGGCAGCATCACCTGTCCACTGCCGGGTTTCTAATACCCTCCTGGCAGAATGGACATTGCATTAATTCTGGATGCCAGCCGGCAAATATCCCTCTGTGCATCCTTTATATATAAGACAACGTCTTTAATATGCTCTATGTTAGCAAAATATTATCCCTGTCTTAGAGTATTAATATTATCTGACAGGGTATCAGACCACGCTGCAGCAGCACTATTCATGCTGAGGCAATTGCAGGTCTCAGTATAGAACCTGAGTGTGTATATACAGACTTCAGGATCGCCTCCTGCTTTTTATCAGCAGGCTCCTTCAAAGTGGCCGTATCCTAAGACGGCAGTGCCACCTTTTTTGACAAATGTGTGAGCGCCTTATCCACCCTAAGGGATATCTCCCAACGTGACCTATCCTCTGGCGGGAAAGGGTACGCCAGCAGTAACTTTTTAGAAATTACCAGTTTCTTATCGGGGGAACCCACGCTTCTTTACACACTTCATTCACTCATCTGATGGGGGAACAAAACACTGGCTGCTTTTTCTCCCCAAAAATAAAACCCCTTTTATGTGGTACTTGGGTTCATGTCAGAAATGCGTAACACATTTTTTATTGCCGAGATCATGTGACGGATGTTCCTAGTGGATTGTGTATATGTCTCAACCTCGTCGACACTGGAGTCAGACTCCGTGTCGACATCTGTGTCTGCCATCTGAGGTAACGGGCGCTTTTTTGAGCCCCTGATGGCCTTTGAGACGCCTGGGCAGGCGCGGGCTGAGAAGCCGGCTGTCCCACAGCTGTTTTACGTCATCCAGCCTTGTAAGGAGTTGACATTGTCGTTTAATACCTTCCACCTATCCATCCACTCTAGTGTCGGCCCCACAGGGGACGACATCCCATTTATCGGCCTCTGCTCCACCTCCACGTAACCTTCCTCATCCCACATGTCGACACAGCCGTACCGACACACAGCACACACACAGGGAATGCTCTGACTGAGGACAGGACCCCACAAAGTCCTTTGGGGAGACAGAGAGAGAGTATGCCAGCACACTCCAGAGCGCTATATAATGTAGGGATTAACACTATAACTGAGTGAATTTTCCCAATAGCTGCTTGTATAACAATATTGCACCTAAATTTAGTGCCCCCCCTCTCTTTTTAACCCTTTGAGCCTGAAAACTACAGGGGAGAGCCTGGGGAGCTGTCTTCCAGCTGCACTGTGAAGAGAAAATGGCGCCAGTGTGCTGAGGGAGATAGCTCCGCCCCTTTTTCGCGGACTTTTCTCCCGCATTTTTATGGATTCTGGCAGGGGTATTTATCACATATATAGCCTCTGGGGCTATATATTGAGATATATTTGCCAGCCAAGGTGTATTCATTGCTTCTCAGGGCGCCCCCCCCCCAGCGCCCTGCACCCTCAGTGACCGGAGTATGAAGTGTGTATGAGGAGCAATGGCGCACAGCTGCAGTGCTGTGCGCTACCTTGGTGAAGACTGATGTCTTCTGCCGCCGATTTTCCGGATTTCTTCTGGCTTCTGGCTCTGTAAGGGGGCCGGCGGCGCGGCTCCGGGACCGAACACCATGCGGTCGATCCCTCTGGAGCTAATGGTGTCCAGTAGCCTAAGAAGCCCAAGCTACCACCAGTTAGGTAGGTTCGCTTCTTCTCCCCTTAGTCCCTCGCTGCAGTGAGTCTGTTGCCAGCAGATCTCACTGTAAAATAAAAAACCTAACATAAACTTTCTTTCTAGGAGCTCAGGAGAGCCCCTAGTGTGCATCCAGCTCGGCCGGGCACAGGATTCTAACTGAAGTCTGGAGGAGGGTCATAGTGGGAGGAGCCAGTGCACACCAGGTAGTCCTAATTCTTTCTTAGCTGTGCCCAGTCTCCTGCGGAGCCGCTATTCCCCATGGTCCTTACGGAGTCCCCAG